>NC_057807.1:346413797-346456073 GCF_018294505.1 Triticum aestivum | reverse complement strand
TCTATATTTGAGGGACTAGCGTAATTGAGATATTGTGCACTCATGGTTGATCCATTTGTTTCACAATTTGTACTATGAGATAACAATACTTTTGAACATGCGTGATATACCTTGATGTACCAGAATTACAAACCTAAGATTGGAATTTTGGAATTTGACTCCATCATTAGCTTTTGTAATTCATTTAAACGGAGGTACATTTTTAAGCCGGGATTTCATGATTTCAAATTAATATATATCAAACCTAGAGATATACACATACGGGCATGTCCAAACTTTATAATCATCCACTTTATTCATACACATGCACATTTTTGCTTTTGTGATCATATTTAGGATAAACACATTTGGAATTTCATTTGAATTCGACCGTATGATGGTATTTGCTTGTAGTAGCTCAATGATCCATATTTGAATTGAATGGACAATCTAAGTTTCGAGTTGGAGACAATGATTTTCAAAACTTGCACATTTTTTTGCGTGCAAAACAAACAAAATGTTGGCCATGATATCATAGTCGGCCGTACGAGAGGGGAATACTTATAATTTTAGGCGCTAAAAGCTTTCAAACTTCCAGCTCACATCGAAATATCACGCGCTCGAAAGTTTAGCCCTGCGATATTCCTGTTTTACCCCTACCACATGAACGGAAAAGGGCTGCTTTGATAACTCCATTGTTTTCCCCTCTTTGCCCCCAACATTCTTCCCCAGAGCCCCTCCCCTTCCCCTCCCCGACCCCCCAACCACGGCAAGCTGCCAAATCTAGTCCTCCGTCACTACGCTGGACCTCACACCCCGCCGGATCTACCTTCCGCACCTTGGAACCCCCAACTGCCAACTCACCACTTCACCGGAGCCGCTTCAATGACTGGCTTGTCCACCACTCCAGATCTCCTTGACCGCCATCATGGTCCACCGCACCGGATCTGCTTAACCGGCGCCCTCCACCATAGCTTAGGCCCTTCACTGACTCCCTCGTCCGCCCCTTCGCTAGCCCTTCATACAAGCCCTCGTCCGACGCAACAGATCCACCTCACCGAAAGCACTATACAACGCGCCCGCCGAAGCCTTCGTCCACTGCACCGGACCCGCTCCACAGACGCCATATTCAACTCCACCGGCCCTGCTTTACCGATGCCGCAGCCTCATCAGGTTATTTCATTTTGTACTCCTTCGGTTTTTCTCTTTATCGTGCAATTGTTCACTTACCACAGATGAGCTTTCTTGTATGTCGACAGGCGCCGCAACCGTAGCACCGGAGTAGATTTAGCGACGGTGACAGCCGGCCCAAACTCAACTACAACACGAGCACCATCGATGATCCTTAGCTATCAAGTATGACAACGATACCCATACGCCGCCGAGAATCAGGTACTATTATCCAACGGCCGGCGCCTACGTTCACTTTCCTAGCATAAGCACCGCACCTTTGAAGTTCTTCAAGGCATCATTCAATTTTTCATGAGACGCGTTATTCTGCTTGCACCTGTAGGGCCATACTTCTGGTAGTGAACATGTTACATGTGTTAAAGTACATACCAGTGCACATATAGTTAATATGCTTTAGTTTTGTTCTGATGCCACCTGTTGGTTCCATCAGACTGCTTAATGTTCTCTATGCTTAATTACACATCAGCTAACTAGCATGTGGTTCCGCTGCTTTTTGTTCGTTTTACCCTACATTTTCTGATGCTAGCTATTACATCACTGCTCCGAGCCTCTGTTCATTACTCGTTTGTGTGTTCTTGATCTTCCCAAGTTGCATGACTAATTTGATGCTTCTATTAATTATGGAGCTGCCAACCCCATCAAGCAAAATAGTTGTTCTTTTGGTGCTGGCACCTCGAACAAGCATAAAAATAGAGGGAAGCAGATATATTGTCGTGTATGCACACACCCTTCTTTCATTAGTTTAGATGAACCATTGATGATCAATTCGGACCAGTGCATGCGATTAAAATTAATTTTACCTAAATAGATGGTGCAGAATAAACTACAACAACTAGATTTGCAACCACGGGATGCTGACGATATCTTCAAAGAACATTGCAATAGCAGCTAGGCTTCACAGCAACATATGGTAAGCCAGTGTGTTTTAGTACATGTTAAATGTAATGCGAGTGGGCTGCTTTCCTGGCTTGTGCCCTCAACGTGTAATCCTACCGAATTACAAATAGTTCAGTTGTCTGCTTTGTTGTATTGCTTGATTCGAATGATTGTTTGTTGTTACGTTATACCTGAGTTGGCCAATATGTCAGCAGTGCCTGATGTACTATCGTAAAGAAATGCATGCCTATTTCATTTGAGTCCTTAACTTTTCCTCTCAACTTCATCACAAGACTGTCTTCGTAGTTTATATGAGGCCACACTGTTAAGTGCTTTCTCAGATTATTTCAACTGCTTAGATGCCTTGGCAACTTAAATATAGCAGTTGTACACTCCCTTTCAACTTTCATCTTACCATTTTAATTTCTTTTCGGCTAATGCTGCTTCGAACCATTTAAATATAGTTTGCCATGCTCGACAATAATTCGTCCGTCGTTTACCATGTAAGCTTACTACCTGGATCATACGATAACTATCTCTTACTTATGTCCAGCGGAAACCCTTCAGGATGCCGTTCACACTAGGACACAATATGCAACCCCAGAATCTATTTGTGGAAGCAGTGCGCCATCCATGTTACCAGATGGTAGCAGTTCAGAGGCAATACCGCCAGAGAGTAGTCTGAGCACAGCTATTATAGTGCTTGAGGCTCTACCAGAGGCAGAAAGAGATGGTGTGGCTGCCATGAATGAGGTAATCTTTATCTTGAGGCTGGAAATTACGGAATTAGCGGCACACATTATGCAAGCAACCCAAGAATTGGAGGAAGTAAGAATGTTGCATTTGAAGACGGAGGAGGTCCTGCTGTTTCTGCTATCTGAAGCCCAAGGTAATCCCGGTTCTTCTTTAGATACCAGTTGAAATTGTCATTAAATTATTGTCCTTGCATGTTGTGTCATGTCTCTGAATGGATTATGTTGCAAGACCCCCTATGTTGTCCGGAATTCCATGTTGTCCATCTATTGTAATGATCCGAATTTTTTAGGCGAGGTAATCCTCAGTACTTGTATGATTGACATAAGGAGAACTATTTTTCGTGTGAGCATATTGTATTGGATGAAATAACTGTTTGAATCAGAGTGTATCCAACCTACTGAATTCGAAGATCATGGCATTTCTAAATCATAATCATATATGAAGGTGGAATAAATCTTTGTTGTGGTTTTGAAGAAATAAATAACAAAACAAATAATTATCTATGGATATTTGTAATCGAATACAAACTGGATTTGAATTTAGTTTGCCAGGTCCCAGGGCAAACGTGAATGCTAATTCTCCCAAGTTTTGAACAAAGCGGCTAAACACCCACTATAATTTGTGGGTTGCCCAAAGCAAGTGTTTGCGAGATGGAAATTACTGTCTACCGCTGACACTTGACATCCTTATCGACTGGATTTACACTGCTGTCGATAGGGATAGACTATTAACTTCAATCAGACGTGACACGACGGCCTCTGAACCCATTTAGACACGGTGGGCGCCAAACGTGGGCGGAAAAACACATTTGATTCATGCTCGTCCGAAAGACATGAGTCTCTTCCTCCATTTCCCCATTCATACACGGTGAGCGGCAAAACAAACTCTCCTCGTCCGAAATCGATGTAGGCTAATATTTTAAATAGGGGCAGATGTGTAACTTCCATCAGACGTGACACAACCGCCCTACCTGTCAGCCCTGTTCATACACCATGGGCGCCAACCGTGGGCGGAAAAACACCCTCTCCTCGCCCGAAATAGTTACCGGAAAATATTTGGGAGATGCGAGATTACCGTCCTATCCCCAATCGACGTGATGTCCAAAATTTTAAACGGAGGATAAGTTCGTAACTTTCCCGCATTTCAGAGAAGCGCGTCCGAAAGTTTGAGATCACCCCCCTCCCCTCCATTTCCCCATTCATACACCGTCGGGGTCACGACAACCTCCGCACTGCGGCCAGCCTCCTCCGTCCGCCACCCCATCCTCCACCTTGCCGGAGCCGCTACCCCTACCCCGTCATCCACTGCAAGAGATGGACGTCTCTCATCCACGGCGCTGGACCAGGATCCTTTCATCGCCTCCTCTCGCTTCATCGGTGCCGTCGTCCACCTTGCCGTTGCTGCTCCTACGACCGCCTCATCCACGGCAACAGGATATATCCCCCGACCCGGCCATCTACCGTCTAAAGTCTTCTTCCCCGCCGCCGACAGCCATCGCACCCGCAGCACCCTGAACGTATCAGCATAGGCCTACACGGCGTCGCAAGAGAGGTGGTACTCTTCCATATGTGCTTAAGTTATTGATCTCACCCGGAAAATAGATCGTAATTTGTTTACTGTACTTTTCTTGTCCGTACCAAATCGTAGTGGCTAGTTGAAAGCAAACATTGGTTGGGAAGTAGCTTTGTCCGGTTTGCACCTTCAGATCTGCCATGGCACGGGCACTATACTCGTAAAGCTTATGGTTTCCCCCCTTTATATTCACTACCATCATCGTAGGTGCTTCATGTCGTGCTAGCACTGCTCCTCAAGACCTCAACCCAAAGCTTACGTGTTCAAATACGAATATGATATGATGCTCATATCACTAAGACCGAGAACATTTAATTGGTCACCTAATGTTCCTATATTCGTTTTGAAAAGCATGTGCACCACCCACTGGTCCAGCTAGTTACACTTTCCTGATTTTTCTCTTGATGCTTAGCGTTTTCCCCTTTTATCTACTCTACTATGATCTCCGTAGGTGCTTTCTGTCGTACTAGCATTACTCCACCCTTCAAGCTAAACAACACAACACTCAGAATTTGAAAGCTTAGTTGTTCAAATATGATTGTGATATGATACTGATATTAGTTAACCGACACATTTAATTGGTTAGCTAAAGGTCCCACTTGACTTTCCAAATGCATGTCGCGACATATAGAGAGACAGCATAATTGCATTTCTTTGTCACTTGTTGACCATACTTTCTTGTCCATACAAAATCTAAGTTGTTATTTCAAAGCAAACATCAGTTGCTAACTACCCTTTGCGCGGTTTGTAGCTTCAGATCTGCCATCCCACTACCACGGTCAACACTGTACTGATCATGCTTATTTTTTTCCCATTTTATGATGACCACAATCAGCCTACGTGGTTCGTGTCGTAATAGCACTGCTCCACCCATCGAGCTAAAAAAGCTTAGTTGTACAAATTCATATATGATATTATTGCTGATATTAGTAAAACTGAGAGATGTTTAATTGGTTAGCTAAATTTTCCTACTTTAGTTTCGAAATGCATGTGAGCCACATATGGAGAGACCGGAAAGAATAGTATTTCTATGTGCGCTCTGGTTCATCATGGGTGGCCAACCGACATTGTATTGAAACACTTGTCATATCTTCAATCTGCTTGCTCTTCTGCTCTTCTTTAAGATGATACTCTTCTCTTGTGGTCGACTGGTCAGGTCGAGTTGTTCTCCCTTAGTATATTTTGAATCTGTCAGGTCAGGTCGACTTGTTCTTCTTTACTATATGTTGAAGCTATCATCTGCGAAGTGTCATCACTTCTGGAGCTCTCATATTTTGAGTAGTAGGCCACATTATATTAATGCACACAACAAATTACAGCAGGCATGGCATCTTTTAAAAGAATTGCAGAGATAGCACAAAGGGGTTTATAGGGAGGCAGTATTGGATTAGAATCACTTCTGTATTACAAAGAAAATATCACTTGTTTTTATGTTTTCATGCATGTCAGATATTGAACAATATGAAAATGAATATGAGAATGGGCACACGAGAGGAATATTGCAGAACGATCCACTGGCTAACAAACTTGGCATGGTGGAGGATGGCCTATCTTATTCACCCATCAAGGTGCTTGCTCTAACTTTGCAAAGTTGTATTGGTCACACATATTTTGCATCTGACCTCTTGCATTTCTTCTACTTTGTTACACCATCTTCTTAGTTTAAGCATCATATATGAGTATATGTCGTAACTATCCATTTTCTGTACCTATTCCATGTGTTGTCACACTATGTTTTTCGAGTCAAATGTTGTTCTTTCGTGATAGATGTCCAAAAGGAAGAGGGTGAGTGCAGATCCTCAAGAGTACAAACTAGGTAATTGGAAAATGTAGTGGTACCTGTTAAATCAGATAGATCAGCAGCCATAGAAAACACAGGCCCAACTGTACCACACTTTACCCCTACTCCAGTGGCCAAACCCCTATTAGAACTGCTGGGAGCCCAACGTCAGGTACTGTCTATGATATCAATTCAAAATTTGAGCTCCTAAATTTCTGCTTGTGCCTTACCTTCTCTCTTGTATGAAAACTAATTTCAGATGAATCTCTTTGCTCAAAGGATCATACGATCTCAAATCAATAATGGGCTTTGCATTGCTCTTGTCAGTACCTCTCTCCCTTTTGCCTTGTAACGCTGTACTTAATTAATTGCTATTTGATTATGTATCATTAGTCTACACCTGAGCTTCATTATCCTCTGTTTCTTCCAATATTATTTGATCTATATTTACTCTTTGCAAAATGTAGAATAATGGCAACGCTTATAAAGAATTTTCTTTGGGGAATTTATTGAATTATCCTTCCACCAACATGGAGAAGGGCTTTGTCCAGCCCGTGTTAACATGTAATGTAAGTTCATCCTTCTCAAGCCTTCAAACTTTGTTCTAGTATAGATTTGGATAGGCATCATTGCCTCCACTGTTGTTTGCTTTGTTGTTTACATCTGATTGGATGTTTGCAACAACTACCAGTTTCAAATTGTAATTGTAAAAACATGTTCCTTATGTAGAACAGATCCATTTATTTGCTTATATAATTGTGAAACCTGTTACATGTCTCCTTGTTTCTCTTTTAGAGTCGTATCTCTTACGCCAGGCGGAACTTTAGGGAAGATAGTGAGCCAATCCATCTTGAGGACAGCGAGATGACCCCAAGGTCCTGTCTTGATGAAGACAGTGAGTTGAAGCTACTCACCAGCAGGTGTAAGACAACCTCAGTGCAGTCGCTGCCTCAATCAGTTCGAGTTCTTCAGTCTCAACTTAAAGCGGAAAGGCTTGCTTCAGCTCAGCTCCGACTTGAAGTCAAAGATGCAATGAAGATGTCAGAGGACTACCGTGCGCACCATCAAGCCTTAAATCTAGTGTTGATGCATCTATCGTTGACACAACTGAGGTCTACTCAGCTTCTTCAGCTGTTTAGGGGGCCCGACCTGGCCAGCCTAGTGCCTTCTGAAGTGCTCTTAGTTTTGTACATTCTTTTGTCGGCGCATTTATTTGCACTGGTGGCGAACTTTGATGCCCAGTGGATGTAATTGGTGTGATAGCCGTGATAGCCTAGCGTAAGTTGCTTGCTTGTTTATTTCCTTGTTGTCTTGTTTATTTGTTTGTTGGTAGTCATTGCAGTTCTTTTTCCGTCGTTTGCTAGTGGCTGCAATAACCTATTTTTAAAACTAGGCCACAATAACCATGGGCTAATATTTACTATAGTGACACTGGGCCTCCTACGGGCCGTAGAAATAGTGGGCCTTCTATGGGCCGTAGAAACAATGGGCCTTCTACGGGCCATAGAAACAATGGGCCTTCTATGGACCGTAGAAACAATGGGCCTTCTACGGGCCGTATCATTAATGGGCCTTATATAGGCAGTATGATCGATTGGCCAAACATGGGACAATAACAGGCCGCATTACGGCCGTAAACGATCTAGAGTTGGAATCGTACGTTCATAGGCCGACCATAACGGGCCATCGTTAATAGGCCATATTTCATGACGCTATGAAAATGGCCCAACGTGTTAACGGACCACAAACGGGTCGACTGTAACCACGGGCTGAATTTGGCCCATAAGCAGAAAATGATAGTAACGGGCCATAAGTAAACGAATGCTGGAAATGAGCCCAAGAATAAATGGGATCTGAGAAGGCCGAAAGATAACATGGGCTGCAAACAGCCCAATGGAATAACGGGCCCTTAATGGGTATAAAGTTATACACTGTTCATTACGGGCCAGTTTCACCACAGGTCGTTAATGGGTGTAAAGTGATACATTGTTCATTACGGGCCAGTTTCACCACGGGCCATTAATAGGCCAAGAGTTACATAGGGCCTCATATGGGTCGAAAGACGTCATGGGCCATACATGGGCCAAAAGTGAAAATGGACTGGAATCATATTGGGTGGCCCAGATGACGCTACTGGGCCTAATTTGGATAGGGCGTAACGGGCCTTAGGTTAGAGGGATGTAAATGGGCTATATGTGAACATGCCATTAACAGGCTTTACATGGGCCGACCCTCAACCTTTTGACCAAGTCAAATGGGCCGGCCTTTTCACAGGAATGGGCCTCTGTTGGGCCGTGCCATGTGTCGACGTATCATAGGCGCCTTCTGTCCAATGAGTGGATGACATCTGTCCCAACGGTGAGCCGACATGTGTTTTCTCCAGCCAATGATGATTTTACACGTGGAAAATCCCCATTGGTTGGGGCTGTTAACGGGTTATCGGATCCAAAACCCGACCCGTTATGATGGATGCCACGTGTCGGTCACCCTTGACGAAAGCACTTCTGTGACGCGCGATTTATCGTGATGGAAGTGGACACTTCCGTGAAGATAATTTTGGTAATGTCATGGAACACTTCTACGACAGCACAGGTATGACTATCTTGATTCTTTCATAAATTTGTCATGGATGTACATGCATGTCAGGACCGGATTTCGGGATATTAATTTCCAAAAATGGCCCTTATGCTCACCAGCCCCAGGATTACTGTTAGCTGGCGAGACACAAACTTGATACAATAACTCCAAGCAAAATACATAATATGTAGTACAAGACCGTTCTGGCCTGTGAGTAAAACACAAGGTTTCTAGTGGTTGATGGCGGAAGAGGTTTGTGGATCATCAGCGTCTATGGGACTCCATTTCCCACAGGAACAACTGACCAGGTTATGTCATATCTTCGCAAGGCTGCTATCACCATTGCTTAGGTTCCGGGGCTGTCATCTCATTGCTCCTCTCCATGCAAGAAATCTGGCCAAGACAATAGCCAGGGACAAGCCAGTGAGTACTTTGAATGTACTCGACAACATTATGAACACGGGTATAATATAACAAATGATAATTATGCTCTGAAATATTCTATGATCGCAACGTCAGTCATAAAAATGAAATCCTTGATGTACGCAAGCAAGTTATTCACATAAAATACGAATAATGCAATTAGAGAGTAGAGATAGAATGCCTCAGTCGGGCGTCTGAGCGACACCACAAAAAGGGCTTATAAAGTAAATAAATAACAAGCATGCCACAGTCGGGCGTCTCAGCGACGCCACATAAAGGGCTTATAAAGTAATCATATAATAAGCATGCCACAGTCGGGCGTCTCAGCGACGCCACATAAAGGTCTTATAAAGTAACCAATCACAGTGAATATCCAGGAGGTAGAACCGTCCCAGGGATACTCATAAATTCAAATAATATAAAGGGTTAGTCCATAATAATAATAACCATAATCATCCTATGTCACCTGTCATAATCAATGTTCTGACTTAGTAGTTTTTCCTCCGAAGACCGACACTAAGACCGACACTTGACCCGACCCAAACTATAGTCCTTAACCATGGACACGGCTATTCGAATAGATATAATCTCTGTAGAGGGTGTACTCTTTACCCACGAGTAACGGATTCCGTTAGTCCATCCGGACTAATTCCGCCTACGGTCTTTTAATTGAAAACACACCTAACCGCACACACCAGCCTGACTTACCGGTGTCTGGAATCACCCATGACATATGTTTAAGTAAAACTCTAAGTGGGGAGGCTACAACCTCGATTAGCATGGGATCAAAAAAATTATACCGCGTGCAAACTAGGGGAGCTACCCCCTTCGGCTACAACCGAAACACCCATGCCCCCGGACCAGGTGGCATGCCTACCAGATGCAGCCGGTATCTTCCACCATGGCATCTCTGTACGGTGTGTGCTAGAAAGGGGTTGACAACTTAATGAACGGTACCCTACCTACGGCAGGGACAAGTGGTAGCACGAAACAAGTATGGGGGTTACTAGAACAAGACTCGATCTACGGTCGACTCAGGAGGTTTAGGTGTTACCTGCACGATTAGCATAACAAATATGTTTCAACCAACAGCCACAATCACCACTCATCATGTCTCACTATGCCGTATCGGACACAATCGTCTCGACGAAGACCGGAGACAAGCTTGTGTCTACCCAAGACAGAGGCTCTCCCGGGTTCCTTCCGGTATGCATGAAAGGCATATGATGGTGACTACTATCCCAAACATATCAAACTCCAACAGCATGAATCATCAATATGCACTCATGAGTTTGAACATATCATCACCAAAAGAAAACGAAGACTCCGAGACGAGAGGTGTTGTAACCGTATCAAACAACACACGACAATATTATGCCAGGGTTCAGAATGCTTGCCTTCAAGTTGTGGGGAGGCAGGGTGCATTCCAAAACTATTGAAAGTTTTCTTCTCTCTCCAAAAATCCTATTTAAATTTTTTGAATTAATACATAGTTTCAAAAACAATACAAAAAAGTTGTCTAAATTTTTTTCAAATAAATCTTAAAATAATCTAGAAAATATTTGAGCGAGGTAGGAAAAAGAATCAACTCATTTGGAGTTATATTTAAAAAGTTAGAGTCTGCCAAAGTTTAGTCAAATTTCTATTTTTAAAATAAATCAGAAAAAGGAAAAATGTTTCGAAACTAACCACGTCAAAGGCGTATTCTGGGTTTACGTCTCCACTTATTCCAGCGGGGACGACGCGTGGGTCACTGACTGTGGGTCCAGGGGGCCCACCCGTCAGGTTTGACCGGTCTCCCCGCCTCCTTCCTCCTCTGGCCGTGTGGAGGCGGGGCTCCGGCGATCGTCGCCGGCGGTTGGCGGCTCCCCGTGGGCTCCGGAGGGTAGGGATGGATCCGCGGGTCCAGGGCGGTCCTCCCGATGGTTGTTAGGTAGGTGGGGACGAAGGGAGTCGCCGGCGGTGAGCTTCGCGGCGGAGATAGCTTCGGGCCGTTTTGGGGGTTCTGACCAGGGTGGTGCTCCGTCGTAGCTGGGGGTCTGGGCGGCTCCGCAAGACGAAGAGGAGTCGGGTGGTGGTGCTGGAAGGGTGGGGTAGGCTCTATTCGCGATGGTTGGGACCGTAGGGCGGCGGCGGCCGAACCGGTCGGAGGCGAGGAAGAAGGCCTCCCACCGTTGCTTGCTAGTCGTGGGGCGCGCTAGAGGGGTGGTACGAGGCTGCCTAAGGGGGCTCGAGCGAGGCCTGGGGATATATATAGCCGGGGAAGGTCGGTTCCACCACTGCTAGGGATAAGATCGTCGGCCGACCACTTTTGTTGCGGCAGGGCGACGTGGCGATGGCCGGAGCAGGGTCGGTGCTAGCGGACGGGTTTGGAGATAAGGGTGGCCTGCTCACGAGGATAGCTGGCGAGGAGTTGTGGCTCGGGCGGCGCCGTCCGTGGCAGAGGCGCACTGCGGACGCCGGCGTGCCGCCAAGAGGGCTCTGACAGTGGCGCTGTAGGGCGCCAGGGCAGCTTGGAGCATTCTGGCGAGTGGTCGAGGGCGGGGCGCGGCTCTACAGGCGAGCAAGGGCCAGGGCGCGGGGTAGCGAACGCGGTGGCTCGGTTGCATGCGCGCATGCAAAACGTGCACTCTGGGCGCGCCCAGAGCATGCGCGCGACATGCTCGACAGAATGCCAGGGTGGCCTAGAGTGCTTGAGCGAGGCTGGAAATTAACAGTACTAGGTTAGGGTTAGCAAGAAGGTTAAAGGACATGGGGGTTAGGTCAGGGAACCAAGCTTACAATGCTAACTAAAATCCATGCTAAAACTGGCCATGCACACAAGGTGTTTGACATAATGCTAGAGGCATCTAGGCAGTTATTGGATTGGCCAAAATCTCTAGATTGGGGTCTCTTTTGGTGTAGGTGATGGTGGCCAGGTTAGTTTGCCAAATGTAGAAACTTGTTAGTGAAAATATTGAGAAAATCAATTCTAGGCAGAACCTAAAGGCTATCATTTCATGGACCAAAAATATTCCAATGGGTTCATGCTCCTGGACTTAAGGGTTTTGTAGGAAGGACTACAAGCAGGAAAAAGAATCATGGGTAAAGGAGGAAGTTAAAATATGGTTGCAATACAAATCATCAAGTTGGACCAGAATGAAAAGGAGGTTGATTCACTCAAATTTTTCAAAGGACATAACTGGGTTTTTGCATAAAGATAGATAATATACTCCTACTGCCCTCCCCTAATTTTGGTGGAAGTTTTAAAGAAGTATTTAAATAGGTTGTAGTGCAAAAGTGCAACTGGACCAGTTTAGAAAACTTGGGGTAGGGCTCAAAAATTTCAATGAATAAAAGATATTTTTGCATCAAAGTGATTTAAAAATATCACATGACATCCCTAATTTTTGGTGAAAATTTTAGATGCATTTATCAAATGGTTGCAGTGCATAAGAGGCTCTAAAACTTATGAAAATCACTTTAAAAGAATAAAGCTCAGGAAAAACAATTATGCAAATAAAACCACTGATTAGGAATTGTTTTATTGAGAGAGTATAGAAGTCCAATAATATTTTTGGAAAGTTTCCACTTGGGGTAAAAACTCCTCAATATTAAAGAAAAGGGGTTCTGAAATCAAAAGAAAATCCAGAAAGCAGATTTTTTAAACTCCTGGCAAAATTTTAATAATTCAAAATATGGTTAAATTTTTGGGGTGTTACAATGCATGACAAAAAAGGCGACCTACTGTGACAAACACGTATCATCACGGAAGTGTATTTTTTTGTAGTGTTAGATGGGTTCTCTTGCTCCAAGAGTTTGATTTGCATATTATTGATAGAAAGGGAGCTGAGAACCCCGTTGCAGACAACTTGTCTATGTTAGAGAATGTTCTTGATGACCCACTACCTATTGATGATAGCTTCCTGATGAACAATTAGCGGTCATTAATGCTTCTCGTACTGCTCCATGGTATGCTGATTATGCTAAATACATTGTTGCTAAATTTATACCACCTAGTTTCTCATACCAACAAAAGAAAAGGTTATTTTATGATTTAAGACATTACTTCTGGGATGACCCACACCTTTATAAAGAAGGAGTAGATGGTGTTATTAGACGTTGTGTACCTGAGCAAGAACAGGAACAGATCCTACGCAAGTGTCACTCCGAACCATATGAGGACACCACGCTGGAGATAGAACTTCACATAAGGTATTGCAATCCGGTTTTTATTGGCCTACTCTCTTCAAAGATGCCCATAAATTTGTCTTGTCTTGTGATAAATGTCAAAGAATTGGCAATATTAGTAGACATCAAGAAATTCCTATGAACTATTCTCTTGTTATTGAACCGTTTGATGTTTGGGGCTTTGATTATATGGGACCTTTTCCTGCCTCTAACGGTTATATACATATTTTAGTTGTTGTTGATTACGTTACTGAATCGGTAGAAGCTATTCCAACTAGTAGTGCTGATCATAACACCTCTATTAAGATGCTTAAAGAAGTTATTTTTCCAAGGTTTGGAGTCCCTAGATACTTAATGACTGATGGTGGTTCACATTTTATTCATGTTGCTTTTCGTAAAATGCTTGCTAAGTATGATGTTAATCATAGAATTGCATCTCCCTATCACCCACAGTCTAGTGGTCAAGTAGAATTGAGCAATAGAGAGCTCAAATTAATTTTTCAAAAGACTGTTAATAGATCTAGAAATAACTGGTCCAAGAAACTTGATGATGCATTATGGGCCTATAGAACTGCATATAAAAATCCTATGGGTATGTCTCCATACAAGATGGTTTATGGAAAAGCATGTCACTTACCTCTCGAACTTGAACATAAGGCATATTGGGCCATTAAAGAGCTCAACTATGATTTCAAACTTGTCGGTGAGAAGAGGTTATTTGACATTAGCTCACTTGATGAATGGAGAACCCAAGCCTATGAGAATGCTAAGCTGTTTAAAGAAAAAGTTAAAAGATGGCATGACAAAAGGATACAAAAGCGTGAGTTTAACGTAGGTGATTATGTGTTACTATTCAACTCTCGCTTAAGAGTTTTTGCAGGAAAACTTCTCTCTACATGGGAAGGTCCTTACGTTATCGAGGAGGTCCATCGTTCCGGTGCCATAAAAATAAACAACTTTGAAGGCACAAGTCCGAGGGTGGTGAACGGTCAAAGAATCAAATAGTATATCTGAGGTAATCCTATAAATGTTGAAACTAATATTATTGAGACCGTAACCCCGGAGGAATACATAAGGGACACTTTCCAGAACGTTTTAGACTCCGAAAAGGAATAGGTATGTGGTACGGTAAGTAAACCGACTCCAAAACAATTCTAATAGCAATTTTCTCCGTTTTAGAATATTTAGGAATTTAGGAAAATAAGAAGTAGTCCGGGAAGGACACGAGGCCTCCATGAGGGTGGAGGGCGCGCCCACCCTTACTGGGCACGCCCCCTACCTCGTGGGCACCTCGTGTGCTCTCTGGACTCTGTTTTCTTGCACGATACGTCTTTTGATTGGTAAAAATTCATTATATAATCTCCCAAAGGTTTTGACCACCGTATCATGCAAATATCCTTTGTTTACGTTTCGAGCTGTTTTTCTGACAGATTTAGAGCATCATGACGTCACCCACCTCCAACAATGAAAACAAGGATGCTTGGCTATTGAAGACAGAGCTGAAAATATAAGAACTGGAGGAGATCAACAAGGATGAAAGGATCAAGAAGGCCATGGAGGATCAAGCTCCGGCGGCAGAAGAAGAAAAGATCCCTCAACCTCTACCTAACCTCTTTACTCCAACTAAGATTGAAGCTTTCAAGATGATTGAGTTAGCTCGCATACAAAACAAGTATCTCACACAGGAAAAAAATTTGTTGAAGGATCATATCATCGCACTCAAGGGCATTATCCGCAAGTTGGACGAGCTTTTACGCTCGATGTGCAATTATCCACCATCATCATCACCACCTTCATCACCTCCGAGGACATAATCACATGGGTATGGGCACTCCCCTTGGCAATTGCCAAGCTTGGGGGAGTTGCCCCAGTATCGTATCACGATCACACTCCTACCTTTACCATTTTACTTAGTTCGATCCTTTTGGTAATATCTTGATCTAGTAGAATAAAGTTTTGGTATGTGCCGGCGTTCTGGGAACGGGGCTCCCCAGACTTGCCTGCCTGCGGCCTGCGTCGTGGCTCAAGGGGTGGCCCAGTACGGCCCGTGTACATCAAGCCAAGCTCAAGACCCTCGTGAGGGGTCAAGCCTCGTGGGGCGGACGACGCAAGGCTTCCTCAGAGGCAGCCTCACCAGGCAGGCTCCCGAGGAGGCGGAGAGATCAAGGTAGGGGTACCTCGCAAGGTGCTCGTGACGCAAGCCATGACGATCGAGACCAGGCGGGCGCCAAGCGGGTGCCAGCCTGCGCAGTGTCCTTGTTTCCTCTTTGGTGCAAAGGGGGCAAGCGCAGGCGCGGAGTACCAAGGCATCAAGCCAAGATTACCATATCGGTGCAACGAGACCAAGACCAGCAGAGCGGCAGGATGGAGGTCATCGTGGAGCCCAAGACGGCGTCATCGCCAGTGCCTTTGGCAGTCGAAGACCAACTTTAGTTAGGATAACTTGTACTAGCAGTTCCCCTTCAAAATGGCCGTTGTTGGCTCCCTCCCCTCTCAATATTTGGGAAGAGGACCAGGGACCCTATAAATAGAGATAGCCACCAACGTAGAGACAGGATCGAATCCACAGCTCATCTCATCCAGAGGCGATAGGATCCACCCAAGTAGAACATCACACCAGCTCAAGAACACCTCTCGCGAGGCTGTTCTTCCTCTGTACTGTTCATCATTAACCCCTGAGGCAATCCACCACATCACAAACTAGAGTAGGGTATTACACCACAATGGTGGCCCGAACTAGTATAAACCTTGCGTTCCTTGTGTTGTTCATCGAGTAGCTTAGATTCATAGCGAGGCGTTGGGACGTGGATCGGTAGGGGGAAGATCTTCGTGCGCACCCTAGAGTTCCTACCTTAAGGGTTTTGCCGGAAACCCATATCCAACATTTGGCGCACCAGGTAGGGGCAGCGCCAGAATGTTTCTTCTGCTGTCCCGCGTTCCATCATTCGTCGCATCCATGGCAGACACTCACCAAACTCGCGCCGAGCGTCGGGCTGTTCTCGTCGCCCGCGTCGCCCAGACGGCTCCCGTCGGTGGGCCTCCCTGTTGTTCTCCGTCGCCTGCCGCCAACACTGCCACTGGTCCGGCGGGGAACGAGCAGCAGGCGTCCTCGCTGCATCCCTCGGTGCGGTGGGTAGGCCGCACCGCCACTCCATCGCTAACTCTAGCTGGTTTGTCGTCTCACGCTCGTCGCGCTCCCAAGATGCGCAGGCTGTGTTGCTCCTGGCACGTGAGCTCCTGCACTACCGCCCCGTCGACGACCTCTACGAGGAGTGGCTCGCCCGCATCACCGAGCTCGTCAGCACCGCAGGGGGCTCTCCTGTGTCATCCCTCTCGCTGCCTCGCCCTCCGTCCTGCGTGGGTGAAGCAGCTCAGGAGGTGCCTCCGCCACCTCCTCCCCAAGAAGGCGCCTTGGCTCCAAGGTGCGTGGCCCCAGGATGGGACCCACCGCGTCCGACGCCAGCGCGACAAGAAAGGAGCTGCCAAGAAATCCCTCGTCCCCAAGAAGGCGCTCGCGGGCTCCCTGCTCCAGCACACCAAGACCGCATCCCGGCGCCAGCACGTCAAGACTCCGTGTAGCCCCTGGCGCCAGTGCGCGGGAATCTCCAAGAGCAAGCCCAACGTCTGCAAAGGGCTGCGGTGGCCACCGCAGGCTGCCGCGCCTTCACCACCGAGCTGCGCAGTGTCGCCTGGTCGGGCAAGTTCAAGCCGGATCTACCTACTCACTACGACGGCACTGCTGACCCCGTGGAGTTCCTGTAGTTCTACGAGCTGGGCATTGAGGCGGCCAACGGAGACGAAAAGGTCATGGTGAATTGGTTTCCTATGGCGCTCAAGGATGGTGCCCGCACCTGGCTCCTGAACCTGCCTCCCGGCACGTTCTCCTCTTGGGACAAGATGTGCACCCGCTTCATCGCCAACTTCCAGGGTACTTGCGACCGTCCCCCAGTCGTGGGCTACCTGCACCACATCAAGCAGCAACCTGGAGAGACCTTGCAGAAGTACATCCAGCGCTTCAACAGCGCTCGCCTCAAGATTCCCAAGGTGACCGAGGAGGCCATCATCTTCACGTTCTCTGATGGCGTCTGCAACGTTAAGATGAAGGAGGAGCTGGCAATCCACGAGGAACTGTGCACATCTCTGGAGCTGTTCAACCTAGCGACCAAGTGCACAAGGGCTGAGGAGGGGCGCCTCTCCCTTCTCGAGCTTCCAGCTGCTGATCCTGAAGAGAAGAAAGCCAAGGCCAAGGACGCGAAGCGCAAGGGAGCAGCTGTGCTCGCAGCAGAACCAGACACGAAGCACGGCAGGGACCAGCCGGAGTCGTCCAAGGGCAGCCGATACTGTGCCTACCGCGACCTCCACACCCACAACACCAACAAATGCCAAGAGCTCAGGGCCGTTCGAGAAGGACGCATCGGTCGATGCACCGAGCGCAACGACCGGGGCTACGGCCGAGGAGGAGGAAGAGGTGGAAGACGATGGGACGACCGCGGCCCTCGCCAGGAGTGGCGTGACCGACCTTGCAAGAGTCGCTGGCAGGACCAGCCTCGCGAGGGGGCTTGGAGGGATCAGCCTCACGAGGATTGCCCGTAGGGAAATGTAGGCCTTCCTCCTCTGCCACCACCGCCAAGGAATGACGACCACCATCAGGACGAGGGGACTGGGGGCTTCTAGGAGCCACGTGCTATCGCTTGCATCTTGGGCAGTGCCCAGGCCCCAGCCTCTCAGCGCATCTTCAAGCAGTTTGCTCACGAGGTGAACGCAATCCTCCCCAAGCTCAAGGCCACGCGCCATCTCAGGTGCTCCACGTGCGCCATCACATTCAGCTCAGTGGATCAACTCAAGTGTGCGGCTACGGCTGGTGTCCTCCCAATGCTTTGTTCCCCAGTCATCAGCAATGGGCAAGTTACCAGGACCCTTATTGATGGCGGCGCGGGACTCAACGTTCTGTCTGTCGAGATGTTCAACAATCTCCAAGTGTCGTATGACCAGCTTCAGCAAACCAAGCCTTTCTCAGGAGTCATTGACGGCTCCACCACTCCGATAGGGCAGGTCCGCCTCCCTGTCACCTTTGGACAGTGCAAGAACTACCGGGCCGAGCTCATCGACTTCGACGTTGCCCACATTCGCCTGCCATACAATGCCATCCTCGGGTATCCAGCCCTGGCCAAGTTCATGGCAGTGACTCACCATGGTTACAACGTCCTCAAGATGCCGGGAAGCGGCGGAATCATCACAGTCCCATGCGAGGAGAAGGATGTGGTGTGCTCCCTCGAGCGCGCCTTCCAAGCTGCATCAGTCGAGGACCCAGATGGCAAGAGCGGGAACCCTCCCGAGGCAGTTCCCAAGAAGAAGAAGACATCACCCAGCTCAAGGCCTCAGGAGGCAGGCATCCCCAGAGGTGCCGCGTCAGGATCTGTGCCTGTGCAAGGGGCGCCTCCCTCCATCGCATAGGAAGGCGCACCCGGTGCCCTCCTCGGGCAAGGCTCGGGGTCTCTCTCCTTTAGGGCCTCAGGCTTTGCCAGGATCACGAGGGAGGCGCTCGGGCACCACTTGGAGGCGTGCTTCGCAGCACGTTTCCCTCAGGGAGGCATGGGGCAAGGAGGGCCCAACCCTCAGGAGTTCATCACCAAGGCCACTCAGGAGCTGGAGGAATCAAGAGTCATACGCGGCGATCGCCACCTATCCGGCGTAGCTCCCCATCCAGGCGAGGATGGCGGGCTGCGTGTTTGCATCGACTACACAGGGATCAACCGAGTCGCGTCTCAGGAGTGTTTCTGGCCTTCGCGCGTGGGATGCTGCAAGGGTTCGCCACGCAGCTACGTTTGCTTGCCTTTCGGCCTGCCAAATGCGGCAGCTGCTCACCAGCGTCTTATGCGGAGCATTCTGGATGCTCAGGAGGCCAGGCACCACGCAGTCCTGGCAGATATGGAGATGGTTCTCGAGGAGCCACCCGGACCCCCAGAGCCTCCCGAGGCTCAGGGCTCTGGTGGCTCGTGAGGATCGGCCTCTTCACCGCGCGTCGTCAGCTGCTTCAACACCTGCTCTACAATGATATCAGGTGACATCTTTCGAGTTTCATTTCAGCTAGGAGCACCCTCAGGGCTGCATTATTCCAAGGTCGCGTGGGTCTGTCCCTGCGGCATGTATCCCTTTTGCTTATGTCTTCAGTTTACTTTGCTGGGGGCACCCCTTGGGCTGCATCATCCCCAATCCGCTCGGGCCTGACCCAGTGGCATGTATCCTTCCTGTAGCTACCTAAGTCAATTTGCCTTCATGCTCAACCTGCCTATGATTATCATCTCCCGCCTACTGCGGCCCCTCTTTATCCCTCATGCAAATCGCTTGCACATTAAAAGGGGGCGTGTGAGCATCGCGACTCAGGGGCTCTTACTGGCTCTCCAGCCCTCACCCCCTGGCCATGTCCACGGCATCGCAACCCGGCATACCAGCGGCAGCTGAGCTTGCTTGAGGGCCGGGACCTGAGGACGTAGAGCATTTGCATCTAACCACCTTGCAGGAACACTTAGCCGCCCAAGGCTCAAGATCGGGTGCAACCCACCTTGAGGTAGGGCCTCGTGAGTCCCGCACTGGCTCACGAGTGCCCAGATACACCTCGTCTAGCTCTACCGTGTCAGCCACGTGTCAGGGCGGGGCTGTACACTCCCCTGGGGCTCCTCCCGGAGGAGGGGGCCCTCCCACGTACCAGTGGAAGCACCATGCTCCGCGCTTGGCTGACAACACTGCCAAGGAGCGGCTATGACCATACACATAAGGAAGCGCTATGCTCCGCGCTGGTGATAAACAACTGAGGGCAGCCCACGGCTGTATCAACCTCAGGGAGCCCAGAGCTCAGTGTCTGGCCTCATCGCAACGCCTCCCCTCGGGAGCGCCACGCGAGGGGGCTAGACACGGGGGCTGCGCCCGAGTCATGCCCGAGTGCACGACACCCAGCGAGGTCCCTCGGACCTGTTCGTCGCGCGCCCCTCCCCGAGCGGAGCCAAGGTATGAAGATCGTTTGAGCGTCAAGGGGGACTCCTGAGCAGCGCGACTCAGGAGCCTAACTGGTCACGTAGCCCCTCACTCCTTAGTTCCGAAAGGCTAACGGCGGTTGAGGTATGCGCAGGCCCGGTCCCTGTCGACGTAGAACGACAGATCTGCTCCTACACCCCTCCCTATTTGCTATTTGCGCGTCAAGGGGGACTCCTGAGCATCGCGACTCAGGAGCCTAACTTGCCACGTAGCCCCTCACTCCTTGGTCCCGTCCTGGTGATCTGGTCGGGGCTAACGGCGGCTGAGGTATGCGCGGGGCCGGGCCCTGCCGACGTTGAACACAAAGCAAATGGGAAGGAAACCGCAAAATCTCGCAAATTCAGAAGCAAATATTACAAACCATAAATTGTCCTCACGATACCAGACACAAGTTTAAACGTCTCCACAAGGCACGGTGCACGTTGCAGGGGTTGAAACAGGAAAGAAGCCGAGAGGAGATCACCCTTGAGTGGCGCCGTTATCCGCCGGGAGCCCCGCCTCCGCGACAAAGTTGCGTTTGTCAGCTCCACCTCCCAAAGCCACGGAACCACCAGCACCTGCGTTGGGCACAGTAGTGAAGGAGTGGAACTTCGCCAGCAAGGCTTCCGCTCAGCCCTTCACGGCCTCAGCAGCAGCGGCGGAGCGCTCGGCGTCCACAAGCTCCTGCAGATCGTCAAGGTTGGCCTCAGGGTTGCGAAGGTAGACGTGGCTGAGGATCCATGTCAGCACTGCGGAGGAAAGGACGGGAGCTTCAACCTCGTCCATGGGGCCGATGACGGTCACAACCTCCTCAAGCGCTTCGACCAGGAAGGGAAGCAGCTTGGCAGGGCCGTCCGTGGCTCCGGCCAGCGGCTTCTCCAGACTGTCATCGTAAAGCGACTTCAGCGCCCTGCGAGATCTCTCCTCATAATCCGTGAAGGCCATGCGATCCTTGGCGAAGACCATCGCCTTGGCATCCAGCTCGACCCTCTCCGCGTTCAGCTTCTGCTCCAGAGTCTTCAGTCGGCTGCGGTCAGCGGCCAGTTCGGCGTCGCGGTCCCTGATGGCGGCCTCTCGAGCCTTCATCTCTTCCTGCTTTGCCTGGCGGCCGTGAACCTCCTTGACGAGCTCATCACGCGGGCCCCGTAGCTCGTCCTCCAGCGCCTTGCAATGTCCCCGGACAGTTGAAGCATCGTTCAACGCCGCGTCGCGGGCGGCTATGGCCTGGATGGCGACTTGCTTCTCCTCCTTGAAAGCCGCAACATCCTGGCCCAGCGCCGCTCGGACGGAGGCGTAAGAGCGAACACAGCCAGAGACTAGCTCCAGGCGCCCAACCACCAGGCGGGGGTTGGCGCCCTGGAGATCTTCTCGCAGCCGACCCAGCTCAGCAGCAGCACAGTCCAAGGCGGTGGCGGAGGCAGAGGTGTCAGAAACCAGTGGAGCCGGAGGAGAAGACGGCAGCGTGATCACGGCTTGGGAGACGAGGGCTCCTGAGCATTGGCAACCTCGGCGACAACATCAAGCACCGACACCTCCAGAGTCAGTGGGGCCACGGGGGCTGGCACCCCGCCAGAGCGTTCCTCCTGGCCTCGCGAGGACGACCGGGCAGGGGAGGTGCGAGCTCCACTGCCTCCCCTCCCCACAGGCGAAGGCGCGGCCACGACAGGAGAGCTTGCCCCAAGCGGAGCCACCGTGTCCCCCTTCAGCCTCTTCACCGCGAGCGGCAACCTACCCAGGCGATAGAGGATGTCAAGCCCTGACAGCAAAAACAAGAGCAAAGCGGAGTTCGAGTACTTACTGGTCAATCGCGGCGTGCTCCAATGGCCTCCTGTCGAGCTTAAAGCCTGAGAGCCTCTTGCGGGGCTCGGGAGGTCCAGCAGCAAAGGGGGGGCGCACCGGAAGGGCTAGAGCTAGCCTCGGGCAGTGCCGGAGGCGGAGTAGACCCGCTGGAGATCATCCCCGACCTGTCCTTCTTCAGGATCACTGGTGGGTCCCCTCCTCCTCGCCTGGTGTCGGCCTCGTCATCGTCCAGCATGGAACGGAGGAAGTTCGCCCTGCACCAGGGGGAAGTCTCCCCCGTCTCCTCAGTAGTCGCCTCCGAATCATGCTCCTCCTCTTCCTCGTCTTCCTCCTCTCCTCCATGGGAATCATCGTTTTGGGTTCTACGGTAGGGTGCCTCGACTACAAATTAAAATTTCCTACGCGAAGAACAACCAAGAACATGCTACGGGAAGATGGATCACAGTTCGTTACCACTAGACGCGCAGTGCCGTGCAGCGGAAGAAGAGTTGGGGCAGTTCTGTCCGCGTGGATCGTCTCCTCGTCCGATCTCCCTCGAACAGCCGGTCATCCGATCCCACATACAAGTTTGCCAGAGCGGCGCAAGTGCACCGCCTCTAACGGTATCCGCGCGTGCAGGAGGAACACCGTGCGGCGGATTGCTAGGTCCAATCACACAATCGGCAGCGAGTGGAGGTGGCTATTCGCAACACATGCAAACCCTAGTCGCAGCGCCGAAGCGATCAACCGCACGAGTGTGCCGCACCTCCAGTTTATATAGGCGTCCGTCGCGGGCTCAACACTTGGGCCTCGCACGGACCCTAAAGCGCACAAGTCTACTCGGCCACAAACCGAATATAGATCGGATCACATCCGACTAGTGTCCTCATATCCGACCTCGTAGGTTCCTTCCCTTAATTGCACGACCCCTTAGGTTCAAGTTAGCTTGGTCGCAGTTCGGATCACCTCCGACCTGCACGGTTGGTAGCGGCCTCTAGCAAGGCGTGCCGACCACCAAGAAGACTATGAAGCTGGTTAGGCGAACCTTTACAACATAGATCTATTCTAGGGTTTCGTGTTCTTGCCGTGTTCATCCCTTGTTCATGCTTGTACTCAGATTCCTGGATAGATCTGTGAAACCCTGCTTTGACTAGCAGTAGCTTTTTAGCATCCGCCTGTAGTTTCCCGCTCAAGTCTATAGATCTCATCCACATACATGCCCATTGATTTATTTCCGTTCTGCTTTAACCTTTTGAATATTTTCTGTTTTTCTGAACTTGCTTCAGATCCATTGCTGCAATAAGACCTTGTAAAACCTGTTTCTGCATACTTAGCCATCCGCAACCTCAATTGCTTTGTTTAGATCAGGCGGTTTAACTTAATATAGAAAAAGTTAATAAACCGGTATGCACCATTAGTCCCCTTGTTGAACCGCCAGAACTCTTTAGCCATAAGATGTCGTTTCATAGAAATCCGGTTTAAATATACTGCCTCCGGCTTAGCATTGTTCATACCAGCGCCTTCTTTTATCCAACATGTTCTTGAACCGGAATCACCTATTTCTTGTAGATCTCACCATGGCCAAACAAGTATATGAGTGCAACTGGGTTCCTTCTCGTGTCACAGAAACTCAGTTGAATGATTTAGTCTCGATCGGCGCTTTAGACAGCAAAGAGACTATCTACTGGAGGGTTCCCGGTGATGAATGTCCTCCCACACCTCAAGAGGGAGAGGTTGTGATCTTTGTGGATCATTTAGCCCGGGGCTTCAAACCGCCCGGCTCTAAATTTTACAGGGATGTGTTAGCCAATTTTCAACTCCGCCCGCAAGATACTGGCCCCAATTCTGTTACCAACTTATGTCACTGCCAAGTGCTCTGTGAGGTATACCTTCAAGAGGAACCCACAGTTGAATTGTTCAGAGACTGCTTCCACTTAAACCGCCGCACAGAATTTACTGATGGCCCCAATACCGAATTGGGCGGTATTGCAATTCAGAAAAGGAAAGAAATCACTTATCCCCATGCCAGACTACACAGTCACCCCAAGGAGTGGAATGCAACATGGTTTTACTGTAAAGATACTTCCCCTGAAGATGAAAATCCTTTGCCTGGCTTTCGTCCGGAGCGGCTCAGCAATACACACCCCTTCCCACAAAGGTTAAGTGCCAAGGAAAGGAGTAAATACGCTCCGCAATTATCCAAGCTCCGAGCCTTCATGGCCAACGGTTTAACAGGAGTAGATCTCGCACGATGTTGGATATCATGGAGCGTACTGCCTCTCAGTCGGTGCTCCGGTTTAATGTGCAAGTATACTGGTAGCGTTGATGACCCGCTCCGACACACCAGCATCCAGCTCTCCGATGATGAAGTCATAGAGGCTGTGAAGAAAATGCTGAACGAACCAGAGCACCTCTGCGCTCAAACCGGCCTGCTCCCTTTCTGTGCTACAAACAAACCGCCAGCTGTAAGATTTTGATTGTACTTATTATTAAACCTGTTATTGCTATCTCTGCCTGATGTCAACTGCTGCTGAACCAGGGTGATAATCCGTTTTGAGCAAGAAGCTTCCACAAGACAAACCGGAGAAAGCAGAACGGTCAACCCGGCCAAAGACCAAGGTCATCAAGAAGCCTGCTAAAAAGAGGAAAACCACTGCTTCATCTGATCCGGCTGTTGATGACGATGTGGGTAACTCAGACCTTGAGGTAGAACTTGATTCACTAGGCTTACTTTTTACACGCCTTATTGATGATGATACTTGTCAGGACGATGCTGAAGCCAGCAATGCTGATGTCGCTGAGGTAACTATTCTCTCTTCCGATTCAGATCCTTTGCCTTTGCCAAAATTTCGCCAGGCAAACCGGAAAGTTAAATTTTCTCATCCTCTTGCTTACTTGGATCCCAAATTTCTTATGAAGACTCAGCAACATGAAGCTCGCCGCACAACCCGGCATAGCGGCCAGGTAGTTACCTCCGCCGGTTTACCAAATAGTCCGGTTCGAAAACGCCGCTCCGAGGTCTCCGACCTTTTTATTAATTTATATCCTAAAGCGGGTTTCTTCTGTCAACCTCTTAATCCGTCCGACTCCGATTATCAGGTTACTTCTCATTCTTCCTCTGGTGAATCATCAGCCACTCAGCTGCCGCCACTGAAAACGGTTCTCGGGTAAGCTAGACTGAACATATGCTTCTGATATACCACGATATAACTTATACTGTTCCTTGAATCTTTGTTTCTCTTTCAGGTCTAAACCTAAACCGAGCAAGAAAGCCCGCCTGGATAAAGCGGTCGAGGAAGATGTCGCCCCTGAACAGGATAAAGCACCAGATCTTGAAGCGTTCGTTCATGAGGATATTCGCAATGATCCTCCCTTGCAAGATGATGCTATCCCTGAGAAAAGGCCTATCAATACTTCAGTCCCTGTTGACCCACCTGCCAGCTCCGTCCGGATTGAAAAATCCTGCAGTCCTTCAAAACCTGCCGATAAACCGACCGCGCCAACGCAAACCGGTGACTCCAAAGATGATGACGTTGTGATTACCGGCGTAGGTCGCTTTGAACCAGGGAATCCTGTCGCTTTAGCCAAGCATACTGTGAAAGAAGATTTTTCTGCCCTGAACAAAGGTAAATGGGATGTTGAGCTGGAAACATATGCTGCTCTGAGTGCCCAAGATCTTCATTCTGGTTACTTGAACCGGCTATATACTAGTCGTGACTGTGAAGCTGGCTTGGTAAAGATGATGAGAGATAAATTTGAGGTAACTTCCTTGTGCTTCTTCTTTCTTTAATTACTGCCACTGCATTTATCCTCCTAGCCCCCCAAGGGCCGGTTTGTAACTTTCTTCAAACCGGGACTTGAATATTGTCCTCAATACTTTGAAATCCATCAATGTAGCCCCCAAGGGCAGGTTCAACTTAGTATAGTTAAACCGGGACTCCAATAAAGATTCTAACATGAGAACATAACTGAGCACATAGCCATTAGCCCCCAAGTGCCAAGTTGAATACCTGTATTGAGCTTGGGACTTTGCAATTTAGTAATAGATGAAAATTGAAGGTGCATTAGCCCCCAAGTATCAAGCGTATAACTTGTTATGTGGTTGGTACTTCAAATTCTTGCACTGTTTGTTTAAAGCCAAGCACTGTCTGTATGCAGGCTGAAGTGAGGCTCAAAGAGGACCGGATTACTGATCTGCAGGCAACTTTGAAAACCCAACAAGCTGAAACCGACAAGGCAAAGGAAGAATTAACCGGCGCTTTGAGCATCACAGAACAGCTGAAGGAGGGCTTCAAAAAGGAGCGGGCTGATTGGGCCACTAAGAAGGTCGGTTTAATAAAAAAGAGCTGAAAACGCTGAAGCTGCCCTTAAACCGGTGGTAGATGAACTGACCGCCGTAAAGCGGCAAGTACACTCCATGACCGCTGCTATCTTTGGTAAGCTCCTTTTGGTTTCTTTGGCAATTCTGACCTGCTTACAATAGATCTGGTTTGTAATCGTTCCTGTATTGTTACAGGCACACGCATTGGTCACTTAGGATCAGATGTTCGGAAGAAGTTGAAGGCTGCCTACACTTTAATTGAACAGCTGTATACCGGAGCGCAGCGGATCATCACCACTACATCTCACAATAATCCGGCACCCTCTTTAATCCAAGACACTCTTAATAGGTTGTCAATGCTTCCTGCTCGGATTGAAGAACTGAAAAAATCTGCTGCTCGAACCGGAGCCATTAATGCCTTGATCCGGGCAAAAGCATGGGTGCCGGATTTCGATCCTGTTGAGGCAGCTCAAGGCTATCCCAGCTTGAAGGAAGACGGCTCCGAGTTCAATGAAGATGACTTGAGGGCGATAAACCGTGCAGTACGCCCTCTGGCTTGTCAATTGGCTGAAGAGGCAGACTTGTCGCATTATCAAGCTCAGTACAATGATCAGAACAAACGAGTGCCTGCACCAACTCTTGAAGCGGAGAATCTGATTCCTCCAATCCGTAAGCATACTTACGCTCCTGATATTGAACCGTCTTCTCTGATCCACGAAGAGGCTGTCTTTCAGGCTTTAATGGGAATCGACTGGACCACTGTTGATTTCCAGCCAATGGATAGAGATGAGGAAGCTGAAACGGCGCGGGACGACCCACAACCATCAGGCCGGGGCGATACACAGGCTTGAACCGGAAGCCGGTTTAAGTAGCCGCTTTATTATGATCCGACAAAATAACAATGATCTTATTTGGGCACCGCGTTGCCTTGTAATAGGATAGTCAATACTTCTGCCTTGAATATGCCTTCGTGCATAAGTACTGATGCTTTTGCTTGAAAACCCTCAATTTATATTTCCTGCAGTCTGAAAATCTTGAACTTTGGTGGCGGTTATACCGCCAGCCGGTTTATGACCTTTATATATATATATATCATCAATGTATTTAAGACATATAATCAAATATGTGATACAAAAATACCTGCCATCGCTGGGCATGAAGTTGGCTTAGCCAGGCTTGAAACGGAGTATTTATAAAACGTTATATCAAAGGGGAGAAAACAACTCCTATGTAAACCGTGCTGAGTCATTATGAGCCCCCCCTGCTACTTCATGATGTTAACAAGAAAGCTAAATCGGGCATATTTCTCCGGATTACAAATGAACCGAATTCCGTCAGCTGAACCGGTAAAAAAGTGTTGTTGGTTTAAAGGAAACACAACAAAAATTGAAGAATAGTCATAAAAGAGATATGGAAGCAAAGGCAATGATAAAAACCCTTTGCAAAAAACATGCTTTACTGAGCTGATCAGATGGTGTTACCATGGTCGGACAGGACCAAGCCCCCAATAGGAGTGACAATGGTTCAAGTCAGCCAGGTCCCCAAGTGAAACCGTGGCATTTACGTCGATCAAAAGGCGTGGCAATGGTTCGGGTTCGACCAAGCCCCCAAGTGATTCTGTGGCCTTAGGCCGATCAAGAGGCGTGACTGGTTCAGACTTGACCATGTCCCCAAGTGATCTGGTGGCTTTCACCTATCAAAAGGTGTTGCATTGGTTCGGACACGACCAAGGCCCCAAGTGATATCATAGAGCTTTTTTGAAAAGCAAATTTCAAGGGGTAAACCGGAGGCCGCTTTAAAATAGAACCACTCCATGTAACCACACATGATATGAAAGGACAGAGACCCCGCTTTAGCCGAGGCTCCGGTTTTATTATATCAAAGATAATATATACACTGTCATAATATGTACATAGAAAGAGCCGATGGATCAAGTGTAGTAAGGCCGAAGATGAGCTATGTTCCACGGCCTGTTGGTCTCCTCCTCTGATTTGCGTGAGTCTTTATGCTCTCGAATATCGATCAGATAGTATGACCCGTTGTGCAGATTCTTGCTGACCACGAAAGGTCCTTCCCAAGGTGGGGATAACTTGTGCATATCCGTCTTGTCTTGGATGAGCCGAAGCACCAAATCTCCTTCTTGAAAAGTTCTGGTTCTAACCCGGCGACTGTGATAGCGACGAAGATCTTGTTGATAAAGCGCCGAGCGGGCAGCCGCTATGTCACGCTCCTCATCTAAGAGGTCCAAAGCATCTTGCCGTGTTGTCTCATTGTCCGCTTCAACATAAGCCGCCACACAAGGAGAATCGTGCCGGATATCACTAGGGAGAACCGCCTCTGCTCTGTAGACCATGAAAAATGGCGTGTATCCTGTAGATCGGTTGGGCGTAGTATTGATACTCCATAGCACAGACGGTAGCTCTTCAACCCAACAACCCGGTGTTCTTTGCAATGGAACCATAAGCCGGGGTTTTATGCCTCGCAAGATCTCTTGATTAGCCTATTTTGCCTGCCCATTGGACTGGGGGTGAGCCACTGATGATACATCAAGCCGGATGTTCTCACGTTCACAGAATTCCTTCATAGAACCCTTGGATAAATTGGTACCATTGTCAGTAATGATACTGTGTGGAAAGCCAAACCGGAAAATCACCTTTTTAATGAACTGCACCACTGTAGCTACATCACACTTGCTGACAGGCTCCGCTTCAACCCACTTGGTAAACTTGTCAACTGCCACCAAAAGGTGGGTTTTCTTATCCTTGGATCTTTTAAAAGGACCGACCATATCCAGCCCCAATGTTGCAAACGGCCAAGTAATTGGAATCATCCTCAATTCTTGAGCCGGCACATGAGTACGCCTTGAAAATTTCTGACAGCCATCACACCGTTTAACCAAGTCCTCCGCATCAGCATGAGCTGTCAACCAGTAGAACCCGTGACGAAACGCCTTCGCCACCAGAGACTTTGAACCGGCGTGGTGACCACAATCCCCTTCATGGATTTCACGTAAAATTTCACAGCCTTCCTCAGGAGAGACGCAGCGTTGAAACGCCCCTGATACACTGCAATGATGCAATTCGCCATTGATGATTGTCATAGACTTGGATCGCCGGACTATCTGCCTGGCTAGAGTCTCATCTTCTGGCAACTCTCCCCGGTTCATGTATGCAAGATAAGGAACTGTCCAATCCGGCATAATATGCAGGGCTGCCACCAATTGAGCCTCCGGATCAGGAATAGCCAAATCCGCTTCACCTGGGAGCTTGACTGACGGGTTGTGCAACACATCGAGAAAGACATTAGGCGGGACCGGTTTACGCCGAGAACCCAACCGGCTTAAAGCGTCCGCCGCTTCATTTTTTCGACGATCAACGTGCTCCACCTGATAACCCTTGAAGTGACCCATAACAATATCCACCTCACGACGATATGCAGCCATAAGCGGGTCCTTAGAATCCCAAGTGCCAGATACCTGTTGAGCCACGAGGTCCGAGTCACCGAAGCACTTAACCCGACTTAGATTCATCTCTTTAGCCATCCGGAGACCATGGAGCAAAGCTTCATACTCAGCTTCATTATTAGTACAAGGGAACATTAAGAGGAGAACATAACAAAACTTATCACCTTGTGGGGAAGTTAATATGACTCCAGGCCCTGAGCCTTCCAATTGCCTGGATCCATCAAAATGGATAGTCCAATATGTGTGATCCGGCTTCTCCTCTGGTGCTTGCAACTCTGTCCAATCATTGATGAAATCAACAAGTGCTTCAGACTTCACTGCCGTCCGCGGCACATACTTCAATCCGTGCGGCCCAAGTTCTATGGCCCACTTGGCAATCCGGCCAGTGGCCTCCCGGTTCTGTATGATATCGCCCAAGGGAGCTGAACTGACCACTATGATGGGGTGCCCATGGAAATACTGCTTCAACTTCCGGCTTGCCATGAAAACTCCATATACCAGCTTCTGCCAATGCGGATATCTTTGCTTGGATTCAATGAGCACCTCGCTGATATAATAAACCGGCCGCTGAACCGGATACTCCTTGCCTGCCTCCTTGCGTTCCACCACAATAGCCATGCTAACTGCACAAGCATTGGCCGCTACGTATAAAAATAATGGCTCCTTGTCGACCGGAGCTGCAAGAACGGGCGGATTGGCTAATTGCCGCTTTAAGTCCTCCAACGCTTGATCAGCAGCCGGGCTCCAGATGAATTGACCTGTCTTTCTCAGCATCTGGTATAAAGGGATGGCCTTCTCTCCGAGGCGGCTGATAAACCGGCTCAGTGCAGCGATCCGACCCGCCAAACGCTGAACATCGTTGATACACTTCGGTTTAGCCAGGGAGGTGATAGCCGTAATCTTCTCCGGATTAGCCTCAATTCCTCTGTTGTACACAAGAAAACCCAGTAACTTGCCTACCGGAACACCAAAGACACATTTGGCCGGGTTAAGCATCATCTTGTAAACTCGCAGGTTGTCAAAGGTTTCCTTCAAATCATCAACCAGCGTCTCCTTCTGCCTTGACTTGACTACAATATCATCCACATAGGCGTGCACATTGCGGCCGATCTGTTTATGCAGGCAATTCTGTACACACTGTTGATAAGTGGCTTGGGCGCTCTTGAGCCCAAAAGGCATAGATACATAGCAGAAGGCTCCAAAGGGAGTAATAAACGCTGTCTTCTCCTAGTCCTTAACCGCCATTTTGATCTAATGATACCCAGAATATGCATCCAAAAAACTCAAACGCTCACAACCCGCCGTGGCATCAATAATCTGGTCAATGCGGGGGAGGGCAAAAGGATCCGCTGGGCAAGCCTTGTTAAGATCCGTGTAATCCACACACATACGCCAAGTGCCGTTTTTCTTAAGAACCAGCACCGGATTAGCAAGCCACTCTGGATGGAACACTTCAATGATAAAACCAGCTGCTAAGAGCCTGGCCACTTCCTCTCCAATGGCTTTGTGCCTTTCTTTGTTAAACTGGCGGAGAAATTGGTTTACCGGTTTATACTTAGGATCAACATTAAGAGTGTGCTCAGCGAGTTCCCTCGGTACACCTGGCATGTCAGAAGGCTTCCATGCAAAAATGTCCCGATTCTCACGGATGAACTCGATGAGCGCGCTTTCCTATTTAGGGTCCAAGTTGGCACTGACAGTGAACTGCTTGGACGAATTGCCGGGCACGAAGTCAACAAGCTTGGTCTCAGCCGCCGATTTGAACTTCAAATCTGAATCATGCTCTGTAGTCGGCTTCTTCAAAGGGGCCATGTCCGCCGGATCAACATTGTCCCTATAATATTTCAACTCCTCCGTGGCACAAACTGACTCTGCATAGGCCGCATCACCTTCCTCACATTCCAAAGCAATCTTGCGGCTCCCATGAACCGTTATTGTCCCTTTGTAACCCGGCATCTTGAGCTGCAACTAGATATAACAAGGTCGTGCCATGAATTTGGCATAAGCCGGCCGCCCAAACAAGGCGGGATACAGGCTCCGGATTTTCACCACCTCAAAGGTTAGTGTTTCGGATCGGGAATCATGCTCGTCCCCAAAAGCCACCTCCAGGGCTATCTTACCAATAGGGTATGCCGATTTGCCAGGCACCACATCATGGAACAACGTATTAGACGGTCTGAGATCTTTGTCTGTTAGCCCCATGCGGCAGAATGTCTCATAGTACAGGATGTTAATACTGCTCCCTCCATCGATGAGCACCTTGGTGAATTTGTAACCTCCCACCTGAGGGTCTACCACTAATGCCAACTGGCCCGGATTGTCAATCCAGGGGGGGTGATCCTCCCTGCTCCACACGATAGGCTGCTCTGACCAGCGTAAGTAACATGGTACAGCCGGTTCAACAGAGTTCACCGCACGCTTGTGAAGCTTCCGGTGTCGCTTATCCAAGCTCGTTGTGAAAACATGATACTGCCCATTGTTCAACTGTTTTGGCTGGCTCTGATAACCCGACTGTTGCTGCTGCTACTGTTGGTTGTAACCCCCTTGACCGTTCTGATTATTCTGGTTACTATTACCGCCCTGATTGAAACCTGAACCGGAAGCTCCATCGTGACCCGGCCCACGGAAACCGGATCCTGAGCCACCACCTGACCCACGGTCATACCGGAAGGCATTAGAGTTTTTAAATTCCTGCATAATGTAACAATCCTTCCAAAGGTGGTTAGCCGGCGCCTCCTTCGTCCCGTGTTTTGGGCAGGGCTGATTCAACAAATAGTTTAAGCGATCGGGGTTAGGATTTGGAGCCCCATTACGATTCGCCGCTTTACCTCTGCGTCGCTAACCCTTGTCCTGCGCATTAGTGTTAGCCACAAAGTCCATGCTGCCATCCGCTTTACGCTTGCCTCCGTTTCCATGGCCCGCCGGTTTGTATTGATGCCCCTTGGAGTTGCTATTCTTCTTTCCCTTCCCTGCTTCGTCATCGTCAGTCTCGGGATCCTTGGTACTATCAGAATCAGCATACTTCACTAAAGCGGCCATGAGAGTTCCCATGTCATTACAGAACCGCTTCATACGCCCCAACTTCAACTTTAAAGGCTTAAACCGGCAGTTGCCCTCCAGGGTTAAGATCACCGAGTCAGCATTGATCCTGTCAGACGAGTGCAAGACTTCCGAAACGCGGCGTACCCAATGGGTTGTTGACTCTCCTTCCTCCTGAACACAAGCCGCTAAGTCAACTATGGACTTAGGCTGCTTACATGTATCTTTGAAATTCTGGATAAACCGGGCCCGCAACTGGGCCCATGAACTGATAGAATTAGGCGGCAGGCTTTTCAACCAAGTACGGGTCATGCCTTCAAGCATCATGGTGAAGTACTTTGCACACGCGGTTTCATCCACATCCAGCATCTCCATGGCCATCTCATAACTCTCTACCCACGCTTCTGGAGATAAATCAGCGGTGTAATTCGGCACCTTGCGCGGACCCTTGAAGTCTTTGGGCAGGCGTATATTGCATAAAGCGGGGACTAAACAGGGCAGTCCCAAGCTAGATGCAACCCCTGGCCCGGCTGAGGTGGTAGGACGAACCGATGTAAGCTGATCCGCCTCATTCTGTGCTGCTAACTCGGCCTCCCTTCGCGCCCGTGCCCGGTCCACTACATCCAGAGCATCGCGAACACCACCTGCCGAGTTATTGCCACGGGCCGCTTCACGGCCCCGCGCATTGCTTGATATGGCCGATTCATCCAGGCACCTACTATAGCTCCGGCTTGTACGAGGTGTGGAATGAATCCGATCGCGGCTGTATGAATATGCCTCCTGTTGAATCAAAGCGGTCCGGAGAAGCTCCTTAACTCGGCGCGTCTCTATTGCTTGTGGAGAGTCTCCTTCGACCGGGATAGCTTCTAATCGCGCAGCAGCTGCGACAAGATTATCCATAGGATTAGAATAATGACCCGGAGGTGTCTGGACCAGCGGAGGAATTACAATGTTCTGCCGAGGAGGTTCCATCAGGCGGGGTTGGACCGTCGCTCCTGGCCCTGGTGCCTCGACCCGGTTTACCTCCTGGTGCCCCGGCGGATTACTGGTTCCCGCTCCCAAAGTATGAAAGAGATTTTGAGGCTCAAACCCTAATGGCAGGCGTGATCTGTGCTTCCGCTTCAAGACCTCCTGTGATGCGTTCAGGTCGAGCATGAGCTTATAGGCCTGGGCTTCCAAAGCGGCCCGCTCTGCAGCCATCCGGTCCTTCTCTGCTGCCAGGTCGGCTTTGGCCTGCACGATCTGCTCTCTCACCTTTGCAACCTCCGCATCATGGGCCTCCTGATCCGCCGGATTGGCCTCGGCCATAAGTACCGCTAGCGCGTCAAACAGGTCAGACAGAACCTGAACCGGTGGGCGCACAAGGCCTCCCGCCCCTGCTGCCGCTGCCGCTGCTGATCCGGAGAGCATTGTTGCTGCGGTCGAAGAGTGATTCGCCGCCTGTGTGCCGGCCATGAATATTCCAACCCGGTTGATCTGATCTGGGGGGTCCGGAATACTGTCGCCATCGGAACAGCCCCTAATCTGGTTGTCTTGCAACTGGTACAATGATTCAGTCTCTCCGGTTGAGGACTCGTCGCCGGAATAGACGACGGTCTCGCTATCGTATTCTGACTCGTCCTCATGCTCTCCTCCGTGGATGACTCCAACGAAGGCACGCTTCACGGCCGGTTTAACCTGGGTAGATCTCGCACGCTGAGCCGTCTCGACGAGGTCGGTGCAGATGTCCGGCTCAGGCCCAGGCTCACCAATCTTGCCGATGAAAACGTGTATGCCACCAAAGGGGACCCGGTATCCGTACTCGATCGAGCTGGCTTCGGGACCCCATCCTGAATCGTCGATGTAGAGCTTGCCGCGACGACTCTTGGTCATCCGGCCCACAGCATAGCCTTCGAGTCCTTTGAGCTTGCCCTCCAAGATCATCAAACTGTCGTGCGATAGCCCCACGGTGGGCACCAACTGTCGTGGATTTGTCACGGCAGATGTCCTAGTGAAAGGACTTAGTCGTGGAGCCATCGCTACGGGTTAACTTGAAGGGGTTAAAGCGGACAAAAAGACGCAAGGGTTTATACTAGTTCGGCCCCTTCAATGAAGGTAAAAGCCTACGTCTAGTTGTGATGGAATTGATGTGGTTTCGATGGCTAGGGAGCAAACAAGCTTCGCCTAGGCTCGAGTTGTTGTTGTCTGTCCTGAACCGCCACCGGGTCGTCCCCTTATATACACGGGTGACGCCCGTCGGTCCATGGAGTCCCATACCGGTTCATATTCGTATCCCGGTTGGTCTCTCTCTATTCCTAACTTACAATACAAGTTTACATATTAAGCCGGTTTACAGCTACAGGTTCTAAACCGACTACAGGCCTTGGGCCTTCATCTGCTTATACTACTGATGAAGTTAACCCGGCCCAGGTAGGCCGGTTCACGCCCAGTGGTAATATCCCCAACAATATCTCTCCTAATCGGAGGGGCAAATCCCATCTTGCTCGACCATGTCTCGCAGCATGGGACTGGACAAACCCGAAACCTACCTTTGTAACTACCCAGTCATGGAGTAGCGTTTGGTCGGCCCAAAGCAAGTCTGTCACCATCCCGAGTACATGCGTCATCTCAGGTCTTAGGACATAGAACGTATGTTGTACTAGAGACTCATAGATGACATATCGCTGCGTCTCATAGTTGGGTCTGTCCGACTCGGACCTTATCTCGACTCGGATCCGACTACGTGGAATCCGACCAGACCTTTCCAAGTCCATATTATCTGGTTAGCATCCAATGCTCCATGGCTAGTGAGCCCAAGCCATCGACCGTGTCATATGCTAGTCTAGTCGGCTGCGCGTCCACACAGCCCTTTCGACTAGGGACCTTTTAGGACAGTCATCATACAATGCATAGTCCCACAAATATGTCACGTACTTGCTGATACACATCATTGATAATGTCCGAGGACTATCTTTATTCATAAACACATAGGAAATATCATCATACATGATTGCCTCTAGGGCATATCTCCAACACATCGGAGGACAACTCCACCGGCGCCGCCGCCCCCTGGCCCTCAGGAGGCACCTCCGGCACCAGGCCGCTCCCACTGAAGGTGGGCATGGCGTTCGCCACCTGTACCCAGATGTCGCGAAGGAACAAGGGGACAGGAGCGCCCTCCGGACCTTCCACATCCTCTCCAACCAGGAAGCGAAGAGCTGCGGTCAGGTCCTCATCAGCCAAGGCCTCCGAGTTCAGGCGGAGATCGGCGTCCGCGTCTTTGAGCCTCCACAACGGGCGCGAGTGCGCTTGAAGTGGAGCCACCTGATACGCCAGGAACTCCCTCAGGAGCGTGGCCCCGGTCAGCTTCGCCGCCTTCATGTTGCTTGGCCTCAGGTCGGTGTTCAAATTCTCCAGCACCAGTTTCTCTCGTCGTTCGTCAAGCTTCTCACGGGACCACGCCTCGTCAGCCTGGGGCTGCTCCGTGGGCAGTGCCAGCCGAGAATTGATGCATACGGCATCCAGCGTGACCCACTTGCTCCGGAAGCCATCGGCCCTCTTCCTGGCCTTCGAGATCGCGTTGGATTTGGAGTACGCAACGAAGCCTGCGCACGTTGAGGTATGGGCGCTGGAAACTCGGAGGGAGAAGAAGTGATACAGCAAGGCCACAAAAGGCATCACCCCGACGTGCACCTTGTAGTAGTAGGCGAAAACCGATAGAAGGAGAACAGAGTTGGGATGGAGATGCAAAGACTGCATCTAATAATGGCGGAGGACAACATATAAGAATTTAGAGAAAGGAGGCACCAGGCCGGCGATGACGGCGCTCATGAAGAAGTGATAGAAGGTGCTCCCCTTGTCCTCCGGCTGGGCGGAGCCGGCTCGGAGCGCAGTCTCCCCCATATCGCTACCTTGCGCCCCCGTCATCAGGCGCGTGAGGGCAAGATTCTTCTCCGTCATGTTTGGGGGATCCAGAGCCGGCAAGTACCAGGCCAGTGGAGCCTCGGCCGCGGTCTTGCAGGGCGTCATTGCTCACTGGAGGATAAAGGATGAGGCAGATCTGGAGATTTCGGAAGCAGGAGGGCAAGAGCAAGAAAGGGGATCTGGAGTAAGGTGAGTGGGAGCAATGAAGGTAAGCCTAACCCAGGCCAGCCTTTTGTCAGATGGGCACTTGCCGAGGCAGCGTGGGGAAGCGGAGACGCCCATGTCCAATCAACCGCCATGCGGCGACCAAGGCCGCAGGTTGTTGGGGCCCACGGCGCTCCGCACTTGCCCTTTGGCTTCGCTGCTAAGCCATGTCCGAGCGCGCCTTGGGCCCGGGGGCTACTGTCGGCATTCTGGGAACGGGGGTCCCCAGACTTGCCTGCGTGCGGCGTGCGGCCTGCGGCGTGGCTCAAGGGGTGGCCTAGTATGGCCCGTCTACATCAACCCAAGCTCAAGACCCTCGTGAGGGGCCAAGCCTCGTGGGGTGTACGATGCAAGGCTTCCTCAGGGGCAGCCTCACCAGGCAGGCTCCCGAGGAGGCGGGGAGATCAAGGTAGGGGTACCTTGCGAGGTGCTCGTGACGCAAGCCATGACTATCGAGACCAGGCGGGCGCCAGCCTGTGCAGTGTCCTCGTTTCCTCTTTGGTGCAAAGGGGGCAAGCGCAGGTGCGGAGTACCGAGGCATCAAGCAAAGATTACCATATCGGTGCAACAAGACCAATACGAGCAGAGCGGTAGGACGGAGGTCACCGTGGAGCCCAAGATGGCGTCATCGCCAGTGCCTTTGGCAGTCGAAGACCAACTTTAGTCAGGATAACGTGTACTAGATGTTCCCCTTCAAAATGGTCGTTTTGGCTCCCTTCCCGCTCAATATTTGGGAAGAGGACCAGGGCCCCTATAAATAGAGATAGGCACCACCGTAGAGAGGAGATCGAATCCAGAGCTCATCTCATCCAGAGGCGATAGGATCCACCCAAGTAAAACATCATACTAGCTCAAGAACACCTCTCGTGAGGCTGTTCTTCCTCTGTACTGTTCATCATCAGCCCCTGAGGCAATCCACCACACCAAAAACTAGAGTAGGGTATTAAACCACAATGGTGGCCCAAACTAGTATAAACCTTGCGTCCCTTGTGTTGTTCATCGAGTAGCTTAGATTCACAGCGAGGCGTTGGGACGTGGATCTGTAGGGGGAAGATCTTCGTGCGCACCCCAGAGTTCGAACTTTAAGGGTTTTGCCAGAACCCCATATCTGACAGTATGATTTTGTTTTGAGTTTTGCTTTGTGATCCCTCTATGTAATCGAGTCTGTGAGCTATATATAATAAAGATTAGTGTTGATTCAAGGGCTTTGCTATCTTGCTATGATCTTGAGAAAATAGAAAGAGTAAAATGAATAAAAGATTTCATATTGATCTTATGGATAGTAATGACTTCACACATAAAGATTATGATACATAAAAGTTGTTGAGAGTTGACAAACATGGTTTTGGTCATCGTTGCAATTAATAGGAAGTAATAAAGAAAGAGAGGTTCTCACATATAAATATACTATCTTGGAAATCTTTTATGATTGTGAGCACTCATTAAAGTATGACATGCTAAAGAGTTGATGTTGGACAAGGAAGACAACGTAATGGGTTATGTTTTCTCACATCTTAGTTAAAGTATATTATCATGGATCGTCCAACATGTTGAGCTTGCCTTTCCCCCTCATGCTAGCAAAAAATTCCTTGCACCAAGTAGAGCTACTACTTGTGCTTCCAAATATCTTTAAACCCAGTTTTGCCATGAGAGTCAACCATACCTACCTATGGATTGAGTAAGATCCTTCAAGTAAGTTGTCATGTTGCAAGCAATAAAAATTGCTCTCTAAATATGTATGACTTATTAGTGCAGAGAAAATAAGCTTTATACGATCGTGTGATATGAAAGAAATAAAAGCGATGGACTGCATAATAAAGGTTCATATCACAGGTGGCAATATAAAGTGACGTTCTTTTGCATTAAGATTTTGTGCATTCAACCCTAAAAGCACATGACAACCTCTGATTCCCTCTATGAAGGGCCTATCTTTTACTTTATGTCTTTTACTTTATGCAAGAGTCAAGGTGATCTTCACCTTTCCCTTTTTCATTTTATCCTTTGGCAAGCACCTCGTATTGGGAAGATCCTGATATATATATCCAATTGGATGTAAGTTAGCATGAACTATTATTGTTCACATCACCCAAAGGTGAATACGTTGGGAGGCAACATTATAAGCCCCTATATTTCTCTGTGTCCGATTAAAACTCTAGAACCATAAGTATTGTGTGAGTGTTAGCAATTGTAGAAGACTATATGATAGTTGAGTATGTGGACTTGCTGGAAAGCTCTATTCTTGACTCTTTCCGATGTTATGAAAAATTGCAATTGCTTCAATGACTGAGATTATAGTTTCCTAGTTCTCAATGAAGTTTCTGAACCATACTTGACATTGTGAATATATTGTTACTTGAGCATAAGAAATCATATGACAAAATATATATATATATATATATATATATATATGTTGCCGTTATGAGAATGATCATGATGCCCTCATGTCCGTATTTTATTTTTCATCGACACCTCTATCTCTAAACATGTGGACATATTTTTCGATATCAGCTCCGCTTGAGGACAAGCGAGGTCTAAGCTTGGGGGAGTTGATACGTCCATTTTGCATCATGCTTTTATATCGATATTTATTGCATTATGGGTTGTTATTACATGTTATGTCACAATACTTATGGCTATTCTCTCTTATTTTACAAGGTTTATCATGAAGAGGGAGAATGCCGGCAGCTGGGATTCTGGCTGGAAAAGGAGCAAATATTGGAAACCTATTCTGCACAGCTCCAAAAGTCTTGAAACCCCACGAAAGTCATTTTTGGAATTAATAAGAATTATTGAGCGAAGAAAGTACCAGAGGGGGCCCACACCCTAGCCACGAGGGTGGGGGGCGCGCCCACCCCTACTGGGCGCGCCCCCTGCCTCATGGGCCCCCTGGTGGCCCTCCGATGCCCATCTTCTGCTATATGAAGTCTTGCTATTAGTAGTCATGTGAATTTGGTATTCGTTCGATATTTTGATGAGATGTATGTTGTCTCTCCTCTAGTGGTGTTATGTGAACGTCGACTACATGACACTTCACCATTATTTGGGCCTAGATGAAGGCATTGGGAAGTAATAAGTAGATGATGGGTTGCTAGAGTGACAGAAGCTTAAACCCTAGTTTATACGTTGCTTCGTAAGGGGCTGATTTGGATCCACTAGTTTCATGCTATGGTTATGTTTACCTTAATACTTCATTTGTAGTTGTGGATGCTTGCAATAGGGGTTAATCATAAGTGGGATGCTTGTCCAACAAAGGGCAGCACCCAAGCACCAGTCCACCCACATATCAAATTATCAAAGTAACGAATGCAAATCATATGAGCATGATGAAAACTAGCTTGACGATAATTCCCATGTGTCCCCAGGAGCGCTCTTCTCATTATAAGAATTGTCTAGGCTTGTCCTTTGCTACAAAAAGGATTGGGCCACCTTGCTACACTTTATTTACTTTCATTGCTTGTTACCTGTTACAAATTATCCTATCAAAAAACTATCTGTTACCTCCAATTTCAGTGCTTGCAGAGAATACCTTACTGCAAACCGCTTGTCATTTCCCTCTGCTCCTCGTTGGGTTCGACACTCTTACTTATCGAAAGTACTACGATAGATCCCCTATACTTGTGGGTCACCATGCTGCACGCCTTGTTGGCCTGGACGCGTGTCGAAGCAAGGCGAAGCGGCGACGAATGGGACGGGCTTCATTGCCGTCCCCGATAAAGCAAGAGGGCACCTAAGTAGCGCATTTAATGTGTTTTGTCCTATGATGTTAGGCGATAAGCTCAGCCACTATATACACTTTCCACCTCCTGTGTGCCACTGTGGCGTCCCCTTTGAACTATAAAAGGAGGCCCGAGGCATGCTGAGGAGGGATTCGGATCTTTGGAACAAGTCACGTGTCATAGCTAGTTCAAGAAATCAAGAACACTCAAATATACATCAAAGCAGGACTAGGGTATTACGCATCCTCGCGGCCTGAACCTGGGTAAACAATCTTTGTGCTGACTCCTAGACCCGCTCGTTTCACAACCTCGTGCCCGCCGACCGTAGTAGGGATTCCAGTGATCCCATAGGTGTCATTTTCCACCGACATCTTTGGCACGCCAGGTAGGGGAGCGCAGCTATGAAAATCCGGTTTAGCAGTTCTTCATCGCCATCGCTCCCAACAAGAAGGCGACGACGGAGATCGGTTCATCCGAAGCCGGACGGCCCGTACCAATGCGGGCAAGTAGCAGGGCGGTCGCAGACGGAAGCCGAGGCGCGGCCCGAGAACACCCACATCGCTTTGGCAGTCAAAGCCTGGCGAACAGCATCGTTCATGCGCAAGACGACGGGCCGCGTGCTGCTAAATCCAAACACGGCGCGGAGCCCTCCAAGGGTGGCGTCGTGCCACCTACCGGTGGCGCAGCAACCTCCAAGACACCTACGCTGGCGCCCACGACGCGCTCCTCCCAAGTTGTGCACGATGAGCAGTGTCACCATGCTGGTGACCCCGGGCGCCACCGTGTGAAGAGCCCCATGCATCATTCGCGGGTCACACTGAAGTGTTGGCGAAAATGGCGTACAGCCGCAAGGCCGTGATAGAGCTCCTTCTAACGTGGTTAGAAGTCGGAGCGCGTCATGGTCCATGCAGCTTTCACCGCCGCCCACACCGGCAGAAGCTTTGGCGCGCGCGCAGCTGCTCCGCGACTTTCCTCCTGCCGCGGAAAAGGTCGATGAGTGGAAAGGCACCATCCGGAGCCTCGTTGGCGTCGCCAACAAAGATGAGCCATGAATAGCGGGGCCCTTAGGCCGACGCTTCGTCGAGCCACCGCATGCCAGTGGTGGAAGGGCCGGAGGTGATGCAGCCATGATGCACTCTCCTCCCCCACACCAATTATCGCGGATGTTGGTCCGTCGTGATGACACTTGTGATAACATTTCCATAGTGTTGTCCGACCCACGGACCCACGGCGATCAGCGCCAAGTTTTTCGGGAGCGAGCCCTTGAAGACGCTTGATACGTCTCCAACGTATCTATAATTTTTGATTGCTCCATGCTACTTTATCTACTGTTTTAGGCAATATAGGGCTTTATTATTCACTTTTATATAATTTTTGGGACTAACCTATTAACCGGAGGCCCAGCCCAGATTTGCTGTTTTATGCCTATTTTAGTGTTTCGAGGAAAAGGAATATCAGACGGAGTCAAAACGGAATGAAATCAACTGGAGAAGTTATTTTTGGAAGGAAAGCGACC
>NC_057807.1:346375524-346413787 GCF_018294505.1 Triticum aestivum | reverse complement strand
GTCTATGACCAGGGAAAGAGAGAGAGAGAGAGAGCGGGGGAGTGGCAGAGCGCCGCGCGTGTGGGCTCGCCCATTGGGGCTCTCGGGCAGCTCTGGCGTGCGTGCGAGGGGGCGGCAGGAGGGAGAAGGAGGAGGGTGACCAGGCCGTGACGTGTCGCAGACGCCGAGGCACCTTATGAGGCGCGCTAGGGAGGCCCGAGGTGGTCGGGTGGCTCAGGCAGGGAGCAGCTACAGTGCGTGGGAACACTGTAGCGCGCTCTGGAGCACGCCTTTGGCATGTCGTGGCATAAAGAAAGGGGGAGTGGGCACGGCCACTTGTGTCTAGTAGTGCTAGGGGGTAGTAAAGAAATGGGAGAGAGCCTTGGATGCTTTGGAGAGGCTCTGGTGAGAGAACAGAGGTGAGAGAGAGAGGTGCCATGGCTGTCCAGAGAAGAAAAGTGGATCCCTACCCCCCTTCATCATTGCCTCTTGGGCAGGGAAGCACTCCAGAGGTAGAGGGGGACTAGGAGGGATTGTGGTAAAAAGGAGAACTCATGGATATTAGTGGAAGAGGTCAAATTGGTGTTTTTAGAAAAATGGCAGAAGGTGTTTGTTGCTGATTTGGGCAAGAAGATGAACTCCTCTTGTCATAAGGATTGACAGGGCCAAATTTTATGAGAAAACAAGTGGTTCCACCAAGATTGAGTCCATTTGGGAAAAGTTGCCAATGCAACTTTTGTAAACCCTAGAAATCAACAGAAATGGACTTCCCAATATTTAGTCATGCAAATGCACCACTTTGTGCAGTGTCATAATTTGAGGTTCTGAACATGTCCACAAAAGTTGAGATCAAAAGGAGAAAGTTGCCAATGTAGAGTTGTTCAAATTTGGTTCTGGACAGAAAGGGTTTTGGGGCACTTTGATCAAGTTAACTTGTTCTCTAACTTGTGCCACTTGGTCTAGATGCATATTTAGACCATTTGAGCATGTGCACCTAGTTTTAGAACATTTGGACATATTTGGCAATGTAAAGTTTCTCAAACTTCAAAATGGAAAGAAATGGTTTTGAGGGGATTTCATGGGGTTATACTATTCTCCATGACATGATACTTGTCAAGATCATCAAACATGTCATATGTGACATGCTAGAAGTTTCTTGGAATTTTCGGCGAATATTTCCTTTGTAAATATTTCAAAATCTTGAAATATCCATAAAGGGTTTTTGAGGTATTTGACCAATATTTTGAACATGACCATGTGTTGAAACTCTTATATATGGACAATATATATCCACTGAGTTTCCCTAAATTTTGTAAAATATTTTTGAAAGAGTTAACTAATTTTAACTTATTAAAGACCATTTCTAGCCTTAAGAAAAAGCCTTTAAATAAAATAGGAAAAGTAACTTTTAAAATTATATTTTTGTGTTTTATGGTAGTCTTATATCTAATAGGAGTCAAATATGTTTTTGGAAAGATTTTTCATACCCCAAATCAATTACTTGTAGTGCAAATCTCAATTCAGGGGTTTTTGGAAAACTAAATTTAGAAAATACTTTTTTGGCCAAATTATTTTTGCAAGAAAATCCTATAATGTACTATACACATGGCATGATCATTAGTTCAAGAGTTTGGAGCAAGGAGATGAAGTATAGGAGTTGGAGTATTTATTTGATTTTTAGAGCACTTTAAAATAATAGAAAAAATCCAATCAAGGCAAAGTCCAAAACACTCAATTTTTTTTGTCAAACCACATTTTATCATGATTTATCATCTTAAGTGTAGTGCCATGGAAATCAGGGTGTGACAGACCTACCCCCCTTACAAGAATCTCGTCCCCGAGATTCCCAAACTAGGCGCAGAAAGGAGTATGGAGACTTGGATTTCGGGTATGATACGTCTCCAACGTATCTATAATTTTTGATTGCTCCATGCTACTTTATGTACTTTTTTAGGCAATATTGGGCTTTATTATCCACTTTTATATTATTTTTGGGACTAACCTATTAACCGGAGGCCCAGCCCAGATTTGCTATTTTATGCCTATTTCAGTGTTTCGAGGAAAAGGAATATCAGACGGAGTCAAAATGGAACGAAATCAACTGGAGAAGTTATTTTTGGAAGGAAACCCACCTGATGGACTTGGACCCCACGTCAGAATATACGGGAGGTGCTCATGAGGGTGGGGGGCGCCCCCTGGGCGCGCCCCCCTGCCTCGTGCCCCCCCTTAGCTCCACCCACGTTCTCCCTGCACCCATATATACCTACGTACCCTAAAACTTCCAAAAAAGAAGATAGATCAGGAGTTCTACCGCCGCAAGCCTCTATAGCCACCAAAAACCAATCGGGACCCCGTTCCGGCACCCTGCCGGAGGGGGATCCCATCACCGGAGGCCATCTTCATCATCCCGGCGCTATCCATGACGAGGAGGGAGTAGTTCACCCTCGGGGCTGAGGGTATGTACCAGTAGCTATGTGTTTGATCTCTCTCTCTCTCTCGTGTTCCTCTATGGCACGATCTTGATGTATCCCGAGCTTTGCTATTGTAGTTGGATCTTATGATGTTTCTCCCCCTCTACTCTCTTGTGATGAATTGAGTTTCCCCTTTGAATTTATCTTATCGGATTGAGTCTTTTATGAACACTTGATGTATGTCTTGCCGTGATTATCTGTGGTGACAATGAGATATCATGTGCCACTTGATGTATGTTTTGGTGATCAACTTGCGGGTTTCGTGACACTTGGGAACCTATGCATACGGGTTGGCACACGTTCTTGACTCTCCGGTAGTAGCTTTGGGGCACTCTTTGAAGTACTTTTATGTTGGTTGGATGAATCTGAGATTGTGTGATGCATATCGTATAATCATGCCCACGGATACTTGAGGTGACAATAGAGTATCTAGGTGACATTAGGGTTTTGGTTGATTTGTATCTTAAGGTGTTATTCTAGTACAAACTCTTTTATAGATCGATCTGAAAGAATAGCTTTGTGGTGGTTTCGTACCCGACCATAATCTCTACGTTTGTTCTCCACTATTAGTGGCTTTGGAGTGACTCTTTGTTGCATGTTGAGGGCTTGTCATATGTTCTATCTATGTTATTATTGTTGAGAGAACTTACACTAGTGAAAGTATGAACCCTAGGCCTTGTTTCCTATCATTGCAATACCGTTTACGCTCACTTTTACCGCTTGCTACCTTGCTGTTTTTATTATTTCAGATTACAAAAACCTATATCTACTATCTATTTTGCACTTGTATCACCATCTCTTCGCCGAACTAGTGCACCTATACAATTTACCATTGTATTGGGTGTGTTGGGGACACAAGAGACTCTTTGTTATTTGGTTGCAGGGTTGTTTGAGAGAGGCCATCTTCATCCTACGCCTCCTACGGATTGATAAACCTTAGGTCATCCACTTGAGGGAAATTTGCTACTGTCCTACAAACATGTGCACTTGCAGGCCCAACAACGTCTACAAGAAGAAGGTTGTGTAGTAGACATCAAGCTCTTTTCTGGCGCCGTTGCCGGGGAGGCTAGGTAAGTGAAGTTATATCTTTAGATCTTGCAATTAAATCTTTTTTGTTTCTTGTTTTAGCACTAGTTAGTTTATAAAAGAAAGTTACAAAAAAATGGAATTGAGTTTGTCTCATACTCTTCACCTTTTTAATATCTTTTGTGAGTATGATGGAAAGGATAATTGTGCTCAAGTGCTAGAAGAAGAAATCTCTAAAATGTTTGGCACTAAATCTTTGAATGATGAGCATGATTTCAATGTCGTTAGTATGAATTCCTTGAATATCCATGATGCTAATGATATGCAAAGCCACAAGCTTTGGGAAGCTATGTTTGATAAAGATGATATTTTTTGTCCCCCAAGCTTTGATGAGCAAATTTACTATGATGAAAGCATGCCCCCTATCTATGATGATTATTGTGATGATACGTATGCTATAAATAAGAAGTTTTGTTATGTGGAGAGTAGTAAATTTTCTATGCTTGTAGATCACGAAAAGAATGCTTTAGGTGCTGGTTATATTGTTGAATTCATTCATGATGCTACTGAAAATTATTATGAGGGAGGAATATATGCTTGTAGGAATTGCAATAATGTCAAGTTTCCTCTCTATGTGCTTAAAATTTTGAAGCTATGCTTGTTGTGCCATCCTATGGTAGTTTATTATTGTTCCCATAAGTTGTTTTCTCACAAAATCCCTATGCATAGGAAGTGGGTTAGGCTTAAATGTGCTAGTCATATGCTTCATGATGCTCCCGTTATGTTTCAATTCTTATCTTTTATGTGAGCATCATTGTCATCATCATGCCTAGCTAAAAGGCATTAAAGAAAAGCGCTTGTTGGGAGATAACCCAATATTTACCCTTACTGTTTTTGTGTGTTCACATGATTATGCTAGTGTAATAATCATGTTTTATAGCTTTTGTTTCAATAAAGTGCCAAGTAGAACCTTTGGGAAGACTCGGGTGAAGTTTATGTGATCTTGCTGTAAAAAACAGAAACTTTAGTGCTCACGAGATTAGCTGCCATTTTTTACTGGAGAGTGATTTTAGGTTTCTTTTTGAAGATGATTAATAGACAAATTTCTCAGGTCCAGCAATTTATTTCATAATTTTTGGGGTTCCAGAAGTATACGTTTTATACATATCACTACAGACTGTTCTGTTTTTGACAGATTCTATTTTCTATGTGTTGTTTGCTTATTTTGATGTATCTATGACTAGTATTAAGTGGTATGAACCATAGAGAAGTTAGAATACAGTAGATATTACACCAACAGGAATTTAGAATGAGTTCATTACAGTACCTAAGTGGTGGTTTTATTTTCTTATACTAACGGAGCTTACGAGTTTTGTTTTGAGTTTTGTGTGGTTAAAGTTTTCAAGTTTTGGGTAAGGATTCGATGGACTATGGAATAAGGAGTGGCAAGATCCTAAGCTTGGGGATGCCCAAGTCACCCCAAGGCAATATTCAAGGATGTCCAAGAGCCTAAGCTTGGGGATGCCCCCGGAAGGCATCCCCTCTTTCATCTTCGTTCATCGGTAACTTTACTTGGAGCTATATTTTTATTCACCACATGATATGTGTTTTGCTTGGAGCATCATTTTCTTTTGTTAGTTTTTGCTTGATTCTAGTTAGAAAAATGTTTTGCATCTTTAGTTTCAATAAAAAAGTCAAGGATAGCCTTTGCCATGCTTATTTTGCTAGTATGCATGTTGCTGTTTGAAAACAGAAAGTTTACCGCTGTTGCGAAAATTCCCTAGAAAAGTTAGAGCATGGTATAACGTTGAATGTTTTTGCATATTGAGCACTGATAAATTTACTACAGTGGGAATTTTAGTTCATAATTTTTGGAGTCAGGGAAGTATTGATACTCCTGCATTCTTTACAGACTGTACTGTTTTGGCAGATTGCTGTTATGGTTGCATTGTTTGCATATGTTTGCTTGTTTAATGATTCTATTTGATGATAGGAGTATTAAATATGCAGAGGCATTTAGTATTCAATGTGGAATAATAATTTAAGTGATTTGTTACAGTAGAATATGATAAGGTTTTGCATTGGTTTATACTAACCTATCTCACGAGTTCTTGTTGAGTTTGTTGTGAATGAAGCTTTTGATAAAAAGAGAAACCATGATATGAGAGGAATTAAGGAGACACAAAAGTTCAAGCTTGGGGATGCCCAAGGCACCCCAAGATAATATTTCAAGAAGTCTCAAGCATCTAAGCTTGGGGATTCCCCGATAGGCATCCCACCTTTCTTCTTCAACAACTATCGGTTAGTATCGGTTGAGCCTAAGTTTTTGCTTCTTCACGTGAGTTGTGCTATCCTTGCATTGTAGTTTTCTTTAGCTTTGCTTGCTGTTTGAATAATGTACCAAGATCTGAATTATTTATTGAGAGAGAGCCTTACATGAATTGGAATTTGCTAGAATACTCTATGTGCTTCACTTATATCTTTTGAGCTTGATAGTTTTGCTCATAGTACTTCACTTATATCTTTTGAGCATGATAATTTTTGCTCTACTACTTCACTTAGATCTTTTAGAGCACGGTGGTGGATTTGTTTTAAAGAAACTATTGATCTCTCATGCTTCACTTAGATTATTTTGAGAGTCATTAATAGCATGGTAGTTTGCTTAATGATTAATATACTTGGTATTCAAGATATGTGAAACTTTCTTTTGAGTGAGTTGAATACTAAGATAAGTTTGATGCTTGATAATTGTTTTGAGATATGGAGGTAATAATATCATGGTCGTGCTAGTTGGGTTATTATGAATTTGAGAAATACTTGTTTTGAAGTTTGCAATTCCCGTAGCATGTACATATGGTTAAAGTTGTGTAACAAATTTGAGACATGAAGTGTACCTGGCTTGTGCATCCTTATGAGTGGCGGTTGGGGACGAGCGATGGTCTTTTCCTACCAATATATCCACCTAGGAGCATGCGCGTAGTACTTGAATTTTTGATGACTTCTAAATTTTTTCAATAAGTATATGAGTTCTTTTGACTAATGTTGAGTCCATGGATTATACGCACTCTCACCTTTCCGCCATTGCTAGCCTCTTCGGTGACGTGCATTGCCCTTTCTCACCTTGAGAGTTGGTGCAAACTTCGCCGGTGCATCCAAACCCCGTGATATGATATGCTCTATCACACATAAACCTCCTTATATCTTCCTCAAAACAGCCACCATACCTACCTATTATGGCATTTCCATAGCCATTCCGAGATATATTGCCATGCAAATTCCACCATCATCATCATGACATGCATTACTTTTGCCATATTACCATTGCATGATCTTTTAGTTGACATCGTATTTGTGGCAAAGCCACCATGCATTATTTTTCATACATGTCACTCTTAATTCATTGCACCATCCCGGTACACCACCGGAGGCATTCATATAGAGTCATATCTTGATCTAAGTATTCGAGTTGTAATCCTTGTGTTGTAATCAATAGAAGTGTGATGATCATCATTATTAGAGCATTGCCCAAATAAAAAAAAGAGAAAGGCCAAAATAAAAAAAAAGAAAGGCCCAAAAAAAGGAGAAAGGCCAAAAAAAGGCCCCAAAAAAAGAAAGAAAAGGGCAATGCTACTATCTCTTTTTCCACACTTGTGCTTCGAAGTAGCACCTCGTTCTTCATGTAGTGAGTCTCATATATTGTGCTTCAAAGTAGCACCATGCTTTTCATGTAGTGAGTCTCATGTGTTATCACTTTCATATACTAGTGGGAATTTTTCATTGTAGAACTTGGCTTGTATATTCCTACGATGGGCTTCCTCAAAATGCCCTGGGTCTTCGTGAGAAAGCAAGTTGGATGCACACCCACTATTTTCTTTTGTTGACCATTCATAGCTCTAGTGCATCCGTTGCATGGCAATCCCTACTCCTCATGTTGACATCAATTGATGGGCACCTCCATAGCCCGTTGATTAGCCTTGTCAACATGAGAGTTTCTCCTTTTTTGTCTTCTCCACACAATCCCCATCATCATATTCTATTTCACCCATAGTTCTATATCCATGGCTCACGCTCATGTATTGCGTGAAGGTTGAAAAAGTTTGAGATTATTTGAGTATGAAACAATTGCTTGGCTTGTCATCGGGGGTATAGAAGTTGGGAACATCTTTGTGTGACGAAAATGAAGCATAGCCTAACTATATGATTTTGTAGGGATGAACTTTCTTTTGCCATGTTATTTTGAGAAGACATGATTGCTTTGATTAGTATGCTTGAAGTATTATTATTTTTGTGTCAATATGAACTTTTGTCTTGAATCTTTCGGATCTGAATATTCATGTCACAAGTAAGAAGAATTACATTGAAATTATGCCAAAGTATCACTCTGCATCAAAAATTCCTTTTTATCATTTACCTACTCGAGGACGAGTAGGAATTAAGCTTGGGGATGCTTGATACGTCTCCAACGTATCTATAATTTTTGATTGCTCCATGCTACTTTATCTACTGTTTTAGGCAATATTGGGCTTTATTATCCACTTTTATATTATTTTTGGGACTAACCTATTAACCGGAGGCCTAGCCCAGATTTGTTGTTTTATGCCTATTTCATTGTTTCGAGGAAAAGGAATATCAGACGGAGTCAAAACGGAACGAAATCAACTGGAGAAGTTATTTTTGGAAGGAAACCCACCTTATGGACTTGGACCCCACGTCAGAAGATACGGTGGGTGCTCACAAGGGTGGGGGCGCCCCCCTGGGCGCGCCCCCTGCCTCGTGGGGCCCCCGTAGCTACACCGACGTTCTCCCTGCACCCATATATACCTACGTACCCTAAAACTTCCAAAAAAGAAGATAGATCGGGAGTTCCGCTGCCGCAAGCCTCTGTAGCCACCAAAAACCAATCAGGACCCCGTTCCGGACCCTGCCGGAGGGGGATCCCATCACCGGAGGCCATCTTCATCATCCCGGTGCTATCCATGACGAGGAGGGAGTAGTTCACCCTCGGGGCTGAGGGTATGTACCAGTAGCTATGTGTTTGATCTCTCTCTCTCTCGTGTTCTCTCTCGTGTTCCTCTATGGCACGATCTTGATGTATCCCGAGCTTTGCTATTGTAGTTGGATCTTATGATGTTTCTCCCCCTCTACTATCTTGTGATGAATTGAGTTTCCCCTTTGAAGTTATCTTATCGGATTGAGTCTTTTATGAGAACACTTGATGTATGTCTTGCCGTGATTATCTGTGGTGACAATGGGATATCATGTGCCACTTGATGTATGTTTTGGTGATCAACTTGCGGGTTTCGTGACATTGGGAACCTATGCATAGGGGTTGGCACACGTTCTTGACTCTCCGATAGAAACTTTGGGGCACTCTTTGAAGTACTTTGTGTTGGTTGGATGAATCTGAGATTGTGTGATGCATATCGTATAATCATGCCCACGGATACTTGAGGTGACAATGGAGTATCTAGGTGACATTAGGGTTTTGGTTGATTTGTGTCTTAAGGTGTTATTCTAGTACGAACTCTTTTATAGATTGATCCGAAAGAATAACTTTATGGTGGTTTTGTACCCTACCATAATCTCTATGTTTGTTCTCCGCTATTAGTGGCTTTGGAGTGACTCTTTGTTGCATGTTGAGGCCTTGTTATATGATCTATCTATGTTATTATTGTTTAGAGAACTTGCACTAGTGAAAGTATGAACCCTAGGCCTTGTTTCCTATCATTGCAACACTGTTTATGCTCACTTTTACCACTTGTTACCTTGTTGTTTTTATTATTTCAGATTACAAAAACCTATATCTACTATCTATTTTGCACTTGTATCACCATCTCTTCGCCGAACTAGTGCACCTATACAATTTGCCATTGTATTGGGTGTGTTGGGGACACAAGAGACTCTTTGTTATTTGGTTGCAGGGGTGCTTGAGAGAGACCATCTTCATCCTATGCCTCCTACGGATTGATAAACCTTAGGTCATCCACTTGAGGGAAATTTTCTACTGTCCTACAAACCTGTGCACTTGCAGGCCCAACAACGTCTACAAGAAGAAGGTTGTGTAGTAGACATCAAGCTCTTTTCTGGCGCCGTTGCCAGGGAGGTTAGCGCTTGAAGGTATATCTTTAGATCTTGCAATTGAGTCTTTTTGTTTCTTGTTTTAGCACTAGTTTAGTTTATAAAAGAAAACTACAAAAAATGGAATTAAGTTTGTCTCATACGCTTCACCTTTTTAATATCTTTCTTGAGTATGACGGAAAGCATAATTGTGCTCAAGTGCTAGAAGAAGAAGTCTCTAAATTTTTTGGCACTAAATATTTGAATGATGAGCATGATTGCAATGTTGTTAGTACGAATTCTTTGAATATCCATGATGCTAATGATGATTGCACTAGTTATGATGAAAATGTCTCCTATAAGATGTCAATTTTTGTGGAGTGCATTGGGCTTGCAAGGACAAACCAAATAGGGAAGATAGATATTGCAAGAGGCATAAGTACTTAGAAACTAAATGGTTGCAAGAAGGCTAGATGCATGTGCTGAAAATTTATTTTTTCTTAGCCATACTTGTGAACTTTGCAATGAACGTGATCATTTTAGTACCCAATGCAAATTGTTTCATCATCGTATCATGTCCAAAAATTGTTATGACTTGATTTCCCTTGCACATCATAATGAGCTTAGTTTGTTCTTGGGTTATGAAGAAATAAAACGTATAACTAAGATTATTCCAGAATTTGCCCTTGATAGAATTCTTCATTTTGATCTAGAAGAAATCTATATGTATTGTGCGTGAATTGCATTGAAAATCTTTATATTTCCAATTACATAAAGAAAATAAATGAAAGGGAAGAGACTTCCCAATCTCCTCCTATTATTTCTTATGATGAATGAGGTAACGAGGAGCTTTCTATTCAACCAATCTCATCAATAAGGAGCTCAAAGAGGAAGGTTGAACCTACACATAATGTGAAGAAGAAAAAGAAAAGAAGGAGCAACAAAGGTAAAAAGGTATCCCTCCCAAATGATGTTGCTCCTACTACTCATTGTGATGATGATAATTGCTATACTATTGGTGCTATCATTATTTTTCATGATGAGAGTGATTATGCTTATGATACGAAAGGGCCCAAGCTTGGGGAAGCTATGTTTGATTGGGATGAAATATTTGAGAATATATTTGCTGGAATTAATGTTTGTCCCAAGCTTGGGGATGCTATGTTTAATGAAGATGATATTTTTAGCATCCCAAGTTTTGATATGCAAAGTTGTTATGATGATGGCATGCCTCCTACCTATGATGATTATATTGATGAAAGTGGGTTCGGAAGAGAGTCAACTTTAGGAAGTAGTGATCCCACTATTTTGGAGGATGTTGAATTTTATTGTGATGAATACGAAAGTGGATTTGGAAGAGTGTCAACTTTATTTAGTGATTCCACTATCTTGGGAGAGGTTTCAATCGATTATGATGAGAACGAAGTTCCTACTTATGCTATAAAAAGTAGTGATGATTATATTTACAAATCTTGTCATGATTATGATTACCCTTTTTCTGAACATTACCCTTTTAATGTGGAAACAATTTTTAGTGTTCAAGTCTCTTATGATACTCCCACTATTATTCATGAGAAGAATTTTGCTTATGTGGAGAGTAGTAAATTTTCTATGCTTGTAGATCATGAAAAGAATGCTTTAGGTGCTGGTTATATTGTTGAATTCATTCATGATGCTACTGAAAATTATTATGAGGGAGGAATATATGCTTGTAGGAATTGCAATAATATCAAGTTTCCTCTCTATGTGCTTAAATTCTTGAAGGTATGCTTGTGTTACCTTCCTATGCCTGTTGATTATTGTTCCCATAAGTTGTTTGCTCACAAAATCCCTATGCATAGGAAGTGGGTTAGACTTAAAAGTGCTAGTCATATGCTTCATGATGCTCCCATTATGTTTCAATTCTTATCTTTTATGTGAGCATCATTGTCATCATCATGCCTAGCTAGAAAGGCATTAAAGAAAAGCGCTTGTTGGGAGACAACCCAATACTTATCCTTAATGTTTTTGTGTGTTCACATGATTATGCTACTATAGTAATCATGTTTTATAGCTTTTGTTTCAATAAAGTGCCAAGTAAGACCTTTAGGATGGCTTACGGTGATAGTTGTGTTGATCCTGCTGAAAATCAGAAACTTTTGCACCAAGTAAATTAGTTTTGTTAATTCACATAAACGTGCTATTGATCTGATTCTTTTTGCTCTGGATTGGTACACAAATTGCTTAGGACTTACTAATTTGGTAGGATTTTTGGAGTTCCAGAAGTATATGTTTGATACAGATTACTACAGACTGTTCTGTTTTTGACAGATTCTGTTTTCTATGTGTTGTTTGCTTATTTTGATGAATCTATGGCTAGTATTAAGTGGTATGAACGATAGATAAGTTTAAGTACAGTAGATATTACACCAATATGAATTTAGAATGAGTTCATTACAGTACCTAAGTGGTGGTTTTATTTTCTTATACTAACGGAGCTTATGAGTTTTCTGTTGAGTTTTGTGTTGTGGAGTTTTCAAGTTTTGGGTAAAGATTCGATGGACTATGAAATAAGGGGTGGCAAGAGCATAAGTTTGGGGATGCCCAAGGCACCCCAAGGTAATATTCAAGGACAACCAAGAGCCTAAGCTTGGGGATGCCCCGGAAGGCATCCCCTCTTTCGTCTTCGTTCATCGGTAACTTTACTTGGAGCTATATTTGTATTCACCGCATGATATGTGTTTTGCTTGGAGCGTCATTTCCTTTTGTTAGTTTTTGCTTGCTGTTAGTTAGAATAATGTTTTGCATCTTTAGTTTCAATAAATAAGTCAAGGATAGCCTTTGCCATGCTTATTTTGCTAGTATACATGTTGCTGTTTGAAAAACAGAAAGTTTACCGCTGCTGCAAAAATTCCCTAGAAAAGTCAGAGAGCGGTATAGTGTTGAATCTTTTTGAATATTTAGCTATGATAAATTTATTACAGTGGGAATTTTAGTTCATAATTTTTGGAGTTAGGGAAGTATTGATACTCCTGCATTCTTTACAGACTGTACTGTTTTGGCAGATTGCTGTTATGTTTGCATTGTTTGCATATGTTTGCTTGTTTAATGATTCTATTTGAGGATAGGAGTATAAATATTCAGAGGAATTTAGTATTCAATGTTGAATAACAATTTTAGTGATTTGCTACAGTAGAAAATGATAAGGTTTTGCATTGGTTTATACTAACCTATCTCACGAGTTCTTGTTGAGTTTGTTGTGAATGAAGCTTTTGATAAAAAGAGAAACCATGATATGAGAGGAATTAAGGAGACACAAAATCTCAAGCTTGGGGATGCCCAAGGCACCCCAAAATAATATTTCAATAAGTCTCAAGCATCTAAGCTTGGGGATGCCCCGGTAGGCATCCCACCTTTCTTCTTCAACAACTATCGGTTAGTATCGGTTGAGCCTAGGTTTTTGCTTCTTCACATGAGTTGTGCTATCCTTGAAATGTAGTTTTCTTTAGCTTTGCTTGCTATTTGAATAAAGTATCAAGGTCTGAAATTATTAAATGAGAGATAGTCTTCGCATAGTTTCATAATTATTTAGCTACTCATTGATCTTCACTTATATCTTTCGGAGTAGTTTGTTGTTGCTCTAGTGCTTCACTTATATCTTTTAGAGCATGGTGGTAGTTTTATTTTGGAGAAATAGTTGAACTCTCATGCTTCACTTAGATTATTTTGAGAGTCGATAAATAGCATGGTAATTTGCTTAATGTTAATATACTTAGTGTTCAAGATATGTGAAACTTTCTTTTGAGTGAATTGAATATTAAGATAAGTTTGATGCTTGATAATTGTTTTGAGATATGGAGGTGATAATATCAAAGTCGTGCTAGTTGGGTAATTATGAATTTGAGAAATGCTTGTGTTGAAGTTTGCAAGTCCTGTAGCATGCACGTATGGTTAAAGTTGTGTAACAAATTTGAAAAATGAAGTGTACCTGGCTTGTGCATCCTTATGAGTGGCAGTCGGGGACGAGCGATGATCTTTTCCTACCAATCTATCCAATAGGAGCATGCGCGTAGTACTTGATTTTTGATGGCTTCTAAATTTTCACAATAAGTATATGAGTTCTTTTGACTAATGTTGAGTCCATGGATTATACGCACTCTCACCTTTCCACCTTTGCTAGCCTCTTCGGTACCGTGCATTGCCCTTTCTCACCTTGAGAGTTGGTGCAAACTTCGCCGGTGCATCCAAACCCCGTGATACGATACGCTCTATCACACATAAACCTCCTTATATCTTCCTCAAAACAGCCACCATACCTACCTATTATGGCATTTCCATAGCCATTCCGAGATATATTGCCATGCAACTTCCATCATCATATACATGACATACATTACTTTTGTCATATTGCCATTGCATGATCATGTAGTTGACATCGTATTTGTGGCAAAGCCACCATGCATTATTTTTCATACATGTCACTCTTGATTCATTATACCATCTCGGTACACCGCCGGAGGCATTCATATAGAGTCATATCTTGTTCTAGTTTCGGGTTGTAATTCATATGTTGTAATCAATGAAGTGTGATGATCATCTTTATTAGAGCATTGCCCAAACAAAAAAAAGAAAAAAAAGAAAGGCCAAAAAAAAGAAGAGAAAGGCCCAAAAAAAGGGCAATGCTACTATCTCTTTTTACGCACTTGTGCTTCAAAGTAGCACCTTGTTCTTCATGTAGTGAGTCTCATATATTGTGCTTCAAAGTAGCACCGTGTTCTTCATGTAGTGAGTCTCATAAGTTGTCTTTTTATACTAGTGGGAATTTTTCATTATAGAACTTGGCTTGTATATTCCTACGATGGGCTTCCTCAAATGCCCTAGGTCTTCATGAGAAAGCAAGTTGGATGCACACCCACTAGTTTTCTTTTGTTGAGTATTCATAGCTCTAGTGCATCCGTTGCATGGCAATCCCTACTCCTCATGTTGACATCAATTAATGGGCATCTCCATAGCCCGTTGATTATCCTCGTCAATGTGAGACTTTCTCCTTTTTTGCCTTCTCCACACAATCCCCATCATCATATTCTATTCCACCCATAGCGCAATATCCATGGCTCACGCTCATGTATTGCGTGAAGGTTGAAAAAGTTTGAGATTATTTAAGTATGAAACAATTGCTTGGCTTGTCATCGGGGGTATAGAAGTTGGGAACATCTTTGTGTGACGAAAATGAAGCATAGCCTAACTATATGATTTTGTAGGGATGAACGTTCTTTTGCCATGCTATTTTGAGAAGACATGATTGCTTTGATTAGTATGCTTGAAGTATTATCATTTTTGTGTCAATATGAACTTTTGTCTTGAATCTTTCGGATCTGAATATTCATATCACAATTAAGAAGATTTACATTGAAATTATGCCAAAGTATCACTCCACATCAAAAATTCTTTTTTATCATTTACCTACTCGAGGTCGAGCAGGAATTAATCTTGGGATGCTTGATATGTCTCCAATGTATCTATAATTTTTGATTGCTCCATGCTACTTTATCTACTGTTCTAGGCAATATTGGGCTTTATTATTCACTTTTATATTATTTTTGGGACTAACATATTAACCGGAGGCCCAACCCAGATTTGCTGTTTTATGCCTATTTCACTGTTTCGAGGAAAAGGAATATCAGCCGGAGTCAAAACGGTACGAAATCAACTGGAGAAGTTATTTTTGGAAGGAAAGCAACCCAGGGAACTTGGAGTGCACGTCAGGGGAGATACGGGCTGCACACGAGGGTGGGGGCGCGCCCACACCCCCCCCCAGGCACGCCCCCCTACCTCGTGGGGCCCCCGTATCTCCACCGACATACCCCCTGCACCCATATATACCTACGTACCCTAAAACTTCCACAACAAAAGATAGATCAGGAGTTCTGCCGCCGCAAGCCTTTGTAGCCACCAAAAACCAATCGGGACCCTGTTCCGGCACCCTGCCGAAGGGGGATCCCGTCACCGGTGGCCATCTTCATCATCCCGACACTATCCATGACGAGGAGGGAGTAGTTCACCCTCGGGGCTGAGGGTATGTACCAGTAGCTATGTGTTTGATCTTTCTCTCTCGTGTTCTCTCTCGTGTTCCTCTATGGCACGATCTTGATGTATCCCGAGCTTTGCTATCGTAGTTGGATCTTATGATGTTTCTCCCCCTCTACTCTCTTGTGATGAATTGAGTTTCCCCTTTGAAGTTATCTTATCGGATTGAGTCTTTTATGAGAACACTTGATGTATGTCTTGCCGTGATTATCTGTGGTGACAATGGGATATCATGTGCCACTTGATGTATGTTTCGGTGATCAACTTGCGGGTTTCGTGACATTGGGGACCAATGCATAGGTGTTGGCACAAGTTCTTTACTCTCCGATAGAAACTTTGGGGCACTCTTTGAAGTACTTTGTGTTGGTTGGATGAATCTAAGATTGTGTGATGCATATAGTATAATCATGCCCACGGATACTTGAGGTGACAATGGAGTATCTAGGTGACATTAGGGTTTTGGTTGATTTGTGTCTTAAGGTGTTATTCTAGTATGAACTCTTTTATAGATTGATCCGAAAGAATAACTTTGAGGTGGTTTCGTACCCTACCATAATCTCTACATTTGTTCTCCGCTATTAGTGGCTTTGGAGTGACTCTTTGTTGCATGTTGAGGCCTTGTTATATGATCTATCTATGTTATTATTGTTTAGAGAACTTGCACTAGTGAAAGTATGAACCCTAGGCCTTGTTTCCTATCATTGCAATACCGTTTATGCTCACTTTTACCACTTGTTACCTTGCTGTTTTTATTATTTCAGATTACAAAAACCTATATCTACTATCTATTTTGCACTTGTATCACCATCTCTTCGCCGAACTAGTGCACCCTATACAATTTGCCATTGTATTGGGTGTGTTGGGGACATAAGAGACTCTTAGTTATTTGGTTGCTGGGTTGCTTGAGAGAGACCATCTTCATCCTACGCCTCCTACGGATTGATAAACCTTAGGTCATCCACTTGAGGGAAATTTGCTACTGTCCTACAAACCTGTGCACTTGCAGGCCCAACAACGTCTACAAGAAGAAGGTTGTGTAGTAGACATCAACGCTCAAACCACCATCAAATGCCGGCGTGAAGCGCGCCACCAGTCAGATAGGCGGGTAGGGCCCACTATGGACCACCCGGCACCGGGAGGCTATGGTGGCCTAACCTACGAGGTGGGTTGCCCAACCTTTACCCGTGAGTTGCGGCAGTTCCAGTGGCCCTCCCACCGCACGTTCAAGCCCGACGTTGGCGAGAAGTACAACGGTAAGACTCGCCCGTCAGAGTTCCTCAGCATCTACATGATCACGATGCAAGCTGCTAGAGCCCGCGACGACAAGGTGCTTGCCAATTACTTCCCGTTGGCACTTTAGGTGCTTGTCATGGTTGATGCACTTGCCCGCGGATTCCATTTCTTCTTGGTCGGATTTGTGTCATGAGTTCATTGGCGCCTTCCCTGGGGGCCATCAAGATCATGGCCAGGCAAGCAATTTGCATATTATCCCCAGAAGGAGGGTGAAAACCTACGCAAGTATATACAGAGGTTCAGCAGGGGCAGTACAACATCCCAAACGTTCACCCTGCCGCCGTGATCAGCGCATTCCATCAGAATGTGCGCAAGCGCAATACGAGTGAACACCTGGCGATGAACAAGGTCAAAAATATGTGGCCTAATTTTATGTTCTGGCCGATAGGTGTGCTCGAGCTGAAGAGGGGAGGAAGTCCCTGGCGAGGACGCTGGTGCAGAAACCGACTCCACAGACGAAGACACACCGCCGCCCCAATGAAGAAGGGTCGGCGCCACAATAGAAAGCGCAAGGGCAAGGCCGTGCTTGCCGTCGAGGGATCCGACGACACCGGCGCTGCCAAGAAGGCCAAGGAAAACGACCCCGGCAAGGAAATTGCCGGGTGCACTGCTTGCCGGGCCTTGGCGGCTGCCGACAAGCCAGGAAGCACCGACAAGCAGTACTGCAAGATCCATCGCACCAAGGGCCACGACCTCCAGAACTGCCGACAAGTTGAGCTACTTACTGAGAAGCAAAAAGCTGAGTATGAGAGGCAGGACAAGGAGAAGGGTTAGGACGATGCCGACGGATCCGGCAAGAAGCGTGGCAGCCAAGGAGGCCATCGCGGCAAGGATAACCAGCAAGAGAGGCCTGCCCGGGGCCGCGGCAAGAAGCAGGAAGACGATGATCATGATGAGGACAACGAGTCCGGCGATCACGAGTTTCAGACAGCTACAGAGGCCATGTGCGTCGACGGTGGCGCCTCGCTGCACACCGCTCACCGCCAGCTCAAGTAGTGGGCGCGTGAGATCGCAGCAGCGGAGCCATCATTCAATGCTCATAAGCCACTGAAGTGGTCCAGCAAGCCTATCATTTTTTACACCGAGGACCACCCTGATCGCACAACTGCGGTCAGGCGTCTGCCGTTGTTGGTTTCACCAACGATATGCAACCTCAAGGTGACGAAGATGCTAGTCGACGGCGGGGGCGGTCTGAACTTGATCTCGCCTGTTGTGATCAAATGGCTGCAGATTACTGATGGAGACCTCGAAGAGACGGGCACGTTTCAAGGGGTCAACCTGGGAAGGAGTCAGCTTAAGGGTAAGGTCACGATTCCCGTGATGTTTGGAGGCGGGTTGAACTACAGGACGGAGAGGAATGTCTTTGATGTAGCCGAGATCCCCTTGCCCTACAACGGGATCCTCGGCCGCCCGGCACTAGACAAGTTCATGGCAGCGTCACACGATGCCTATAACATGCTGAAGATTCCTGGGCCGATGACCATCATCACCGTCCCCTCCAACAAGAAGGATGCGCTGATATGCGTAGACCAACTCTACCAGGAAGCAGTTGCGGCGACTGTTGCCAAGGCACTTGCTCCTGCCGCCAAGGGAAGAAGATCAGCAAGACCTCTCGCACCCACTCCGGCAAGCACAATTCTTCGGAGTGATGTGCTCCCGTCCAGGACATGCTAGAGAGCTCCACTGGCAAGAGCAAGAAATCCAGAGCTGCACCACCAGAGTCTAAGAAGGTGTCCGTCAAGGAGGATGGCACGGGAGGGGCTTTCACCATAAGCTCCACCCTCGATATCAAATATGAAGGCGTGCTCGTCACTTTCCTGCAGGCAAATGTCGATGTGTTTGTGTGGCAAGCATCCGACATCCCAGGCGTTCGCAGGGAGGTGATTGAGCACCATCTTGCTGTCTGTCCTCATGCGCGACCCGTCAAGCAGAAGGTCAAGAAGCAAACTTTGGAAAGGTAGGAGTTCATCACAAAGGAGATCAGGAAGCTGGAAGCGACAGGCTTGGTGAGAGGAGTACTCCATCTGACGTGGTTGGCCAATCCGGTGGTGGTGCGTAAGGCAAATGGGAAGTGGAGGCTGTGTATTGATTACACAGATATCAATAAGGCATGTCCAAAAGACCCTTTCCTGTTGCCACGCATTGACCAGATTGTTGACTCTATAGCCGAGTGTGACTTGTTATCATTCCTTGACGCCTACTTAGGATACCACCAGATTTTCATGATGAGAGAAGATGAAGAGAAGACAGCATTCATCACCCCGTGTGGTACGTATTGCTTTTTACGGATGCCTTTTGGGTTGAAGAGTGCTGGTTCAATGTTTGCAAGAGCATTCCAAATTAGTTTTGAGCCCAGGTACATAGAAATATGGAAGCTTATATGGATGACATAGTGGTCAAAACCAAGGACAAGGCGACACTTGTACAAGATTTGGAAGAGATGTTTGCAAATTTGCGCAAGATCAACCTCAAGCTGAACCCTAAGAAGTGTGTCTTCGACATTCCGTCCAGCAAACTTCTCGGGTTCTTTGTGTCATAGCGTGGGATCGAGGCGAATCCAGACAAGATCAAGTCCATTGAGTAGATTGAGGCGCCTAGACGGATCAAGGATGTGCGTCGGCTCACTGGCTGCGTTGCCGCCATGAGCAGATTCATCTCCAAGTCTGCTGAGCGTGCCCTTCCCTTTTTCAAAATCTTGAAAAAGGCAGGCCCAATGGAGTGGACCCCAGAGGCCCAAGCAACACTATAGGATTTGAAGAAAAACCTCTCCTCCACACCGATATTGGTTGCGCCTAAACCACAAGAGCTGCTGGTGCTATATCTAGCGACAACGAATCAAGTGGTCAGCGCCGTGCTAGTGGCGCAGAGGGAGGTCGATGAAGGGGCGGTGGCAACGGCAGGACTGGCGGATGGCGAGCCAGATCTCCCCCCGGCAGGGCCTGGTACTAGAAAGGCGAGGCCCCGGGCAGGGTCTGACGCCGGCAAGACAGGGCCTGCGCAACCAAATGAAGTGGTGCAGAAGAAGAAGATGATGCAGCACCCGGTTTACTTTGTTAGCTCCCTCTTGCAGGGGGCTAGGTCAAGGTACTCTGGTGTGCACAAATTGCTCTCGACCTCCTTATGGCCTCGAGGAAGCAGCGTCATTACTTCCAAGCGCACGAGATCACCATTGTCACCCGCCTCCCGTTGCAACGGATACTGCATAACCAGGACGCAACCTGGAGGATTGTGGAATGGGCCTTGGAGCTGTCGAGATTTGGTTTAAAGTTTGAAGTACTTCGATGATCCAAAGCAGAGTCTTGGCAGAGTTCGTTGCAGAGTGGACCTCGACGCCCGATGAAAAGATCCAGGAGACCACTCTTCCCGGCAAGGAAACAAGTCATAACTTGGTTATGTACTTTGACAGGGCTTTCTCGCTGCAAGGTGGCGGTGCTGGTGTGCTACTCGCCGCACCCACCGGAGAGCACCTCAAGTATGTAATCCAGATGCACTTTCCCAGGGAGATATCGATGGACAACACTGCTGAATAAAAGGGGTAGCTTGCCGGTCTCAGGGTCGTGGCAGACCTCGAGATCAAGAAGCTCATCGTTAGGGGTGATTCACAGCTTGTCATTAGGCAAGTCAACAAGGATTATCAAAGCCTATTGATGGAGGCCTACATTGATGAGGTAAGGAAGCTGGACGAGCATTTTGACAGTATACACACGAAGCATGTTCCCCAAGTGGAGAACGACATTGCCGACTACCTATCAAAGCGCGCTGCGTTCAAACTACCTGTTAAACAAGGTACTTTTGTACTTTGTTTAACTCAACCATCCGTTGAGCCATCGACAGAGCAGAACAAGTGGAGGAAATCAGGCCCCGGCGAGTACTTTCCCACCGAGTTCCCAGGAGCCGCTGGCAAAGATGTTGCCATAGACACTGAGCCTGCCATGGGGCAACCGACTCTGATAGGGCGTCAAGCCCTGGCCGTAGAGACAACCGCTCCCATGCAGAGAAAATGCCTTTAGTCCTTGCCGTCGAGCCCCAGGCTCCGGCATGGGCACAGCATACCGTTCGACTCCTCCAGACAATGGAGCTTCCTGAGGAGCAGGAAGAAGTGGAGAAACTATCCCGTAGGTCTTCCATGTATCAGTTCATTGACAATGTTCTGTATAGAAAAAGACCAAACGGTGTGAAATTGAAGTGCATTCCGCGGGAGGAAGGACTGGAGCTGTTGGCAGACATACATGGGGGCATATGCGGCTCCCACATAGGGTCGAGGGCCCTTGCCGGCAAGGCCTTCTGGCAAGGTTTCTTCTGGCCCACTGCCCTCCAGGATGCAACGACACTAATAACCAAGTGTGAAGCGTGTCAGTTCCATTCAAAGAAGCTTCATCAGCCAGCTCAAGCCCTTCAAACAATGCCTCTCTCCTAGCCATTTTCGGTCTGGGGGCTCGACATACTGGGCCCTTTCCCCCGCGCTGTCGGGGGCTTTGAGTACTTGTACACTGCAATCGACAAGTTCACAAAGTGGCCGGAGGTGGAAGCAGTGAGGAAGGTGACAGCGCGGTCAGCCGTGAAATTCTTCAAGGGGCTAGTCTGCCGTTTTGGTGTGCCAAACAGAGTCATCACCAACAACGGCACGCACTTCACAAGCCGCACCTTCATGCAATACACCCAAGACCTCGGCAGTAAGGTATGTTTCGCTTCTATGGCGCACCCACGGAGCAACGGCCAGGTGGAGAGGGCAAATGCTGACGTACTCCGAGGCCTGAGGACAAAGACTTTTGACAGGTTGCACAAAAGCGGAAGGCGCTGGATTTATGAGTTGCCGGAGGTTCTTTGGTCGATCAGAATGACGCCAAATCGAGCCACCAGCCAGACACCCTTTGCCCTGGTATACTAGGCAGAGGCGGTTCTCCCCACGAAACTCACATACGGGTCATCTCGAGTGCTCGCTTATGACGAGCTTGAGCAAGAGCGATTGCGGCAAGATGAGCTCCGCGAGGAAGATCGTCTTCGGGCGGCTGTGAGAGCAGCACGCTACCATAGCCGCAAGGTTCATGCCCGAAGCTTTAAGGAAGGCGACCTTGTTCTTTGGTGCATTCAATCGGCCAAGAATTCCAACAAGTTGATGCCAAAGTGGGAAGGCCCTTATCGGGTAATACGAGTCACCAGGCCTGGCGCAGTCCGCCTAGAGACCGAAGATGTCGTTCCAGTGAGCAACTCCCGGAACATCAAACATCTTCGCAAGTTTTACCCATAAGGCGTGGTTGCTGGGCCCCCCGATAGACCACCTTTTGTACAAGCCTTACCGACAAGGCATGTAACCCTCGGTACAAAGCCAGGCACAGATCCTGAGCATAAATAAATGAAGCGCCGGCGCCCTAAGTTATAGCATGCATTCTAGGTTGAGTCTCTCCCTCGGTTAGGGTTGGTAGTGCTTAGCGGCGACTAACCCCTAGCATAGAGGTCGGGTGTGCGTCTCTTGTTCCTTTCCATCCTCTTTGGCTCACATGGTACATGGACATTGCTGCTGAGCTATTTGGAAGAAAGAGAACAAGCCGTCGCTCCGGCCCTGGCAAGCCAAGGTTGCCGGGGGTTGCAGACACAAGGGTCCAACCACGGCAAGCCAAGGTTTCCGGGGGCTGCAGATTCAGATAAGTCCTTTATCCCCTGTTGTGCATTCCCGTATGGAATTGGGACGTATGAAACCTCATTTTATTCCTAGGCTACCGTGCTCCCCTTTTCCTACACCCAAGAACTATTCCCTGGGTCAGAACTTGGTTGTAGTCACGGTGACAAGGAAGCAAACAAAGGGCCTAACCCTACTTCGCCCCTGCCTCCGCCAAGAGCGTGAGTATGGTCAAATGAAGTAAGGGGACGGCAAGGCCTGTTGCCGGGCGACAATTTTTATCTTCAAAATAACAAGGATTCATTCCTTGGCATGGGTTTTGCTCACGCACAAAGAACCCGGTAAGCACCCTTTTTTCATAAATACGTCCCCATACAGGTACAATTCATACGGAATGTAAACATAAGCAAGGGGATTACAAGGTTTAAATCTGACAAGTGCTTGTAGGCTTAAGAACTAAAAAGAGATAAGATGCCCATAATCCCTTTCTTGTCCCTCTCCCCAGGAAACGGAACAAGATGGCAGGAGGGCAAAAGGACTGCCTAGGCAAGGTACGAGCAGGAGAAGACACCAAGAGAACATCCCGGTGGCCGTCCGGAAGAGGGCTGGTGATGATGGTGCTGGGAGAAGAGCCAAAAGATGAGGCAGCGGGTCGGCAATAAGAGACGAAGGAATCGTGCCATCATACTCCGACTTGACGGCTCACCACCCGCCTTCTTCGTCTTCTCCGGCCTTCCCACGCCAGCCGCCCAAGGAGGAGACCCCCAAGAAGTTAAAGGAGCTGGCCCCGCCCCCGGCAAATCGCTCTGCCGGGGGAAAGACTAGGTGCAGATGATGGTGCTGCCGGCGTCGCCCGAGGATGGTGTGTCAGATGCCTAGTCGGACCCGTCCTCGTTGTCTTCCCGACTAGTGTCCTCCTCGTCACTATCGCTCGAGGAGGAGCTTTCATTGTCGGTCGAGCTCTCCGCGCAGCACCCTAACCTAATTCCCGAGCGCCCAAAGACCTTGACGGAGAGCAAATTGCTCTCCACTAATTTGAAGTGGAGAACGTGCCCCTTCATCAAGTAGTGGGCGTGTGCGAAGGTATTCCAACCACGACGGAGGAGCATCACATGAGGGGCGGGGAACCTTGTGTTCGACCACATGTTGCCATTGCAACACCCCTTCATGTGAAGCCTCAACCTCGATGGCTGGTCAATCTCCAGCAACCTCGCAAATGCCTCAGGAAGATGAAGGAGGCTGCATGGCGGCTCACGGAACTGCAGGATAAACTCCAGCGCCGTGTCCCCGACATGGCCGCTCGATGAAGCAGGAGGAGATGGTGGAGGAGATGGTGCCGAAGACAGTGGCGACGTGGGTGTCCCCATTCCGCGCCCGCCTCTACCTCGACCACCTCACCGACCGCGGCCTTGTCCGGCGCCTCTTCCTCGAGCATGGCCTTCACCTTGGGTGTCCGGCTCTTCCTTAACCACCACGGCTCTCTGGCGAGAGGAAGAACTAGTTTCCTCCACAGAGGGACGGCCACGATCGCACCCTCTCGCCATGACAAGGGAAGGAAAGAGACCACACTGGGAGAAGATGGATGCGGGAAGACGTTGTCCCTCTCCCCTTTTTATAGGGAGACAGGGCCGAGCGAGCCTGAAGGCGACCACCCCAATCAACCAATCTAGCCGCCAGGGGCGAAAGGAGACAGGATTGACCTGCTGCTCCAATCAGCTGTGCTCGGCCCCCCCGCCCCGACATTAAAGCCCGTACCCTCTGTGTCCACCGCCTTCCCTCCACGAGGCATGGAGGACACATGGCGGGTGAGCCAGGATTCAGATGGCAAGTGGAACGGCCGTTACACACCCCGTGATCGTGGGGTGCGGGTGCCATAATGGCCACGACCCGAGTCCACTTAGTAAATGAGCCATGCCCCTGCGGCTTCCTCTATTTTTATCGGGGAGGACGCGGACCGCCTCTTTACTATTAACCACGGGGTGATGCAAGCATGCTGCAGTCACCCCACGCATGACCCCCACGTCACGCATTCGACACGGGTCGTGGGGAAGCGCAACTCGTGATGGAATTACTGCGGTAAAACTCTGCCATGCATGCCCGCACACCGTTCTGGGCCTAGCCCAACAACGCATCACGCTTATGTGTGGCCCAGGCCCGGGGGCTCCTGTCGGTGTACAAAAGTAGGCGTCCTCTTTGTACCCCTTTACTTTTGCACGGGCAATCAGAGCTGCACCTATGGCCATGCTTAGCGGGGCAGAGGGAGGAAGCAAAAGTACAAGACTACCGAAGCGGCGCTCAAACTAGGGGCGCAAAAGGTAAAGCGACAAGATGGGCTTCCCCTGGCAAGATCCTTGCCGGGACGGCCTACGCAGCCCCGGCAAGAGCCTTGTTGGGGCAACTTACCCAACGCCAGCAAGGCCACCACCCTTGAGCCTGAGAGTTCCGACAGCATCAACAACATTGGAACCAAAGATCGGGAGGGGGCCTGCATAGTGGTATGCAGATCTTTGTGAAGACAAAGGGCCTGCGAGGACTAGATAGGAACTAGAAGACAAAACAATAGTGAGGCTCCTTGCTGAGGATGCCCATGAGACCCCGACAAGGCTCCTGCCGAAGATACCCATGAGGCCCCGGCAAGACTCTTGCCGAGGGTGCTCGCAAGGCCCCGGCAAGACCCTTGTTGGGAATATTAGCAACACCGCGGCAAGGCTTTGCCACCCCATCGCCGACCTAGCTCAGCGACCGACCCACCAACTAAGCAAGTACCCACGTGGCAGTACGTGGCTCCTAAGCCAACCAGTTAAGCACCTGCGTGGTGGCATGTAGATCTTCGTAAAGACCCTACCACCGCACCCGCTCAGTAGCCTACCAGCTTGCATGGCGCTGCACGCCTCGTTGGCCTGGACGCGTGTCGAAGCAAGGCGAAGCGGCGACGGATGGGACGGGCTTCGTTGCCGTCCCCGATAAAGCAAGAGGACACCTAAGTAGCGCATTTAATGTGTTTTGTCCTATGATGTCAGGCGATAAGCTCAGCCACTATATACACTTTCCACCTCCTGTGTGCCACTGTGGCGTCCCCTTTGAACTATAAAAGGAGGCCCGAGGCATACTGAGGAGGGATTTGGATCTTTGGAACAAGTCACATGTTGTAGCTAGTTCAAGAACTCACGAACACCCAAATAAACACCAAAGCAGGACTAGGGTATTATGCATCCTCACGGCCCGAACCTGGGTAAACAATCTTTGTGCTGACTCCTAGACCCGCTCTTTCCACAACCTCGCACACGCCGATCGTAGTAGGGATTCCAGTGATCGCATAGGTGTCGTTTTCCACAGACATAAGGATTCAAGGCATATGCTGCCATGTGCAATGTGGTATCTAGCCTCCCATTCATCTTGCTCTCCATGGTTGTTGTGATCACCTTGTAATCCTTCTCCGAGCTTTCAATCGCAAGTGTTACTTCCTTCTTTGTTTCTATTATTTGTCCATACATAGAGGCCATGGATTGTCCATCACTATCAGCCAACCGAAGTAATTTCACCAAAGGCTCGAAAACCTAGCATTCCAACATAAAACATAGACAAGCACAACATTAGTATTTAACTATTGTGGTGGGATGAAACACAATGAAACAAGACAGAATTTGTAGTTCATTTAACCATACCTTGATGCAAAGAAGCACATTTTTCCAAAATGCCCTATTCATCATTGTGGAATGAGCCACCTTCCCTTTCTTTGTTCTTCGGTGCTTGCAATCTTCCCAAGTCTCACTACAGCACATATCCGTTAGTTGCTTCCTCTTAGCAGCAAGACTTTGCAATGTAATAAATGCCGAAGCAAATCTAGTTACTCCCGGCCTAACAATGTCTCTTTTTTTTGTGTGATGGCTCATCGATGCCAATGTTGCATGGTGTGCATAAAGAAGACATGCCATCTCCTTGGCATTGGTTATTGCAGGAACAAATTGCTTCAACTTACCAATTGCTTCTACCATCAAGTTCATTGTGTGAGTTGCACATGAGGTCCAAAATATCTTGGGCCTTTTACTTTTCAACATCACCTTTGCTTCCATGTTATTTGATGCATTATCCATGACTATTTGCACAACATTATCAGCCCTACAAAACATCATTGCGAAACACACTAATCAAATCATAACATCCAGCATACAAGCACACAATGAAAACTTGAGAAACAATGAATGATAGAAAATTAAAAAGTTTAGATTAGTACCAATTTTATTTTTATTTATTTTTACCGTGAACAGTAGGATAGTATCGATTTTATCAATGCACTCATCCACATAATTTAAGATGTATATACTTGTATGTGCATCGGCCGATGCCTCCTTTGATACAAGAAAGACCGTCCCCAACTTGCAATGTACACACAAGTTCATGATGCTCCTCCTTTTCTTGTCGGTCCCAGCATCTATCATGATAGAGCACATGGTATCCGCCCTCTCAATATCATGTGGCTTAAACAAATCCTTAGTCCTTTCCACCTCTTGCAGCAGCATCTTCTCTCGGATCATATATTGATAAGGTTGCCTCCAATTAGGATCATAACGACCAAGAGCCTCACAAAATTGTTTGAAGTCAACATCATTTATAGCATTGAAGGGAACATTTTTCTTGTACAGCCATCTAGCCAAATATTTCCCTACTTGGTAGCTTCTCTCCTTATCAACACTATCATTTATATTCCGCTGAAATTTTTGCATGTTCAACGGGATCGAAGGGTCAATTGGAGCAAGATATTGATCCATAGGCCCCTTCTTCGAGTCATCTTTGCCAACTTCATTAAGCTCTTGTTGATCATCCTCATTCACCTCTATGGTCACAAAGGCTCTTACTTCTTCTTCTTTCTTTTGCTTTTCCTTCTTCCTCCTCTTTGGTGCCTCCTGTGCAACCTTACATCGAGCTTGCTGTTCTGGTGTGGCTTGCATACAACTTGTTACTGCCCCTTTGATACCAGTTATGTGTTGCTTCATTCTAGTCACCCCTTGAGGGAGTCCTGGATTAGGGGGTGTCCGGATGGCCGGACTATAGCCTTTGTCCAGACTCCTGGACTATGAAGATACAAGATTGAAGACTTCGTCCCGTGTCCGGATGGGACTCTCCTTGGTGTGGAAGGCAAGCTTGGCGATACGGATATGTAGATCTCCTACCATTGTAACCGACTCTGTGTAACCCTAACCCTCTTCGGTGCCTATATAAACCGGAGGGTTTTAGTCCGTAGGACGAACAACAATCATACCATAGGCTAGCTTCTAGGGTTTGGCCTCTCTGATCTCCTGGTAGATCTACTCTTGTACTACCCATATCATCAATATTAATCAAGCAGGAGTAGGGTTTTACCTCCATCGAGAGGGCCCGAACCTGGGTAAAAACATCGTGTCCCTTGTCTCCTGTTACCATCCGCCTAGACGCACAGTTCGGGACCCCCTACCCGAGATCCGCCGGTTTTGACACCGACATTGGTGCTTTCATTGAGAGTTCCTCTGTGTCGTCATCTTTAGGCCTGATGGCTCCTCCGATAATCAACAACGACGCGGTCCAGGGTGAGACTTTTCTCCCCGGACAGATCTTCGTATTCGGCGGCTTTGCACTGCGGGCCAATTCGCTTGGCCATCTGGAGCAGATTGAAAGCTACACCCCTGGCCATCAGGTCAGATTTGGAAGTTTAAACTACACGGCTGACGACCGCGGAGAATTGATCTTCGACGGGTTCAAGCCATAGCCAAGCACGCCGCACTGTCACGATGGGCATGATCTAGCTCTTCCGCCGAACAGTGCCCTGGGGGCCGCACCAGTGTCTGCTCCGACCCTTAGCTCGGAGCCGACTGTGCCGATCGAGGACGGGTGGCTGGACACCGCCTCGGGGGCTGCGATCTCTACGGCGATTGAGCCATAGACCAACCCTGTCCTTTGCGAAGCTCGTGACTCCAAGGCGTCGGACTCCTCTCCGGTCTCCGAACCTTCCGCGCCCATGCCAATCGAATCCGATTGGGCGCCGATCATGGAGTTCACCGCCGCGGACATCCTTCGGCACTCGCCCTTTGGCGACATCCTGAATTCACTAAAGTCTCTCTCTTTATCAGGAGATCCCTGGCCGGACTATTGTCAGGAAGGTTGGGATGCGGACGACGAAGAAATTCAAAGCCCACCCACCACCCACTTTGTAGCCACTGTCGATGATTTAACGGACATGCTCGACTTCGACTCTGAAGACATCGACGGTATGGACGACGATGCAGGAGATGACCAAGAACCAACGCCTAAAGGGCACTGGAAGGCCACCTCGTCATACGACATTTACATGGTGGACATACCAAAAGATGGGAATGGCGATGGAACAACGGAGGATGACCCCTCCAAGAAACAGCCTAAGCGCCAGCGTCAGCGGCGCCGCTCTAAATCCCGCCACAGCAAAAACGGTGATTCCGGCACGGGAGACAATAACACCCTAGACAGTGCCGAAGACAACCCCCTCCAGCAGGATTCAGTGCAGGAGGATGGAGAAGCCGGCCCTCAAAAGAGAGCGGCAGGCAGAGAGGTAGAGGACAATAATTACATGCCTCCCTCCGAAGATGAGGCAAGCCTCGACGACGACGAATTTGTCGTGCCTGAGGATCCCATTGAACAAGAGCGTTTCAAACGCAGGCTTATGGCCATGGCAAGCAGCCTCAAGAAAAAGCAGCAACAGCTTAGAGCTGACCAAGACTTGCTAGACAATAGATGGACTAAAGTCCTTGCGGCCGAAGAGTATGAACTCGAACACCCCTCCAAGAGCTACCCAAAACGTAGGCTGCTACCCCGATTAGAGGAGGAAGCACCTAAACCTACATCACCAGCGCATGATACGGCCGACCGGCCACCTCGTAGCCGCGACAGAGAGGCCTCTCGGCCCTCCACTCAAGCCGCACCCCGGCGCCGCTCAAATAATACCAAGGCGCGGGGAAATGCGCCAGACCTGCGGGATATATTGGAGGACAAGGCAAGGCAAACAAGATCGATCTATGGATCGCGTGGGTGCTCCACGATACGTGATGATAAACGTCACGCCGGATATGGCAATTTCGGCCGGCCGAACATAGTAGACAAAGCTCACTTGAGCTGCGTCGTGATATAGCCCAATACAGAGGCGCCGCACACCCACTATGCTTCACAGACGAAGTGATGGATCATCAAATCCCTGAGGGTTTCAAACCCGTAAACATTGAACCATACGATGGCACAACAGATCCCGTGGTCTGGATCGAGGACTATCTCCTTCATATCCACATGGCCCGCGGTGATGATCTACATGCCATCAAATACCTCCCACTCAAGCTTAAAGGACCAGCTCGGCATTGGCTTAACAGCTTGCTAGCGGAGTCAATTGGTTGTTGGGAAGACCTGGGAGCCGCATTCCTCGACAATTTCCAGGGCACCTATGTGCGACCACCAGACGTCGATGACCTAAGCCACATAATTCAGCAGCCAGAGGAATCGGCCAGACAATTCTGGACACGGTTCCTAACCAAGAAAAATCAAATCGACTGTCCGGATGCAGAGGCCCTTGCAGCCTTCAAACATAACATCCGCGACGAGTGGCTTGCCCGGCACCTAGGACAGGAAAAGCCGAAATCCATGGCAGCCCTCACAACACTCATGACCCGCTTTTGCGCGGGAGAGGACAGCTGGCTAGCTCGTAGTAACAACATGACCAAGAGCCCTGGTAATTCGGATACCAAGGACAACAACGGGAGGTCGTGTCGCAACAAGCACAACCGCCGCATTAACGGCGATAATGCTGAGGATACAGCAGTCAATGCCGGATTCAGAGGCTCTAAACCCGGTCAGCGGAAAAAGCCATTCAAAAGAAATACTCCGGGCCAGTCTAATTTGGACCGAATACTCGATCGCTCATGCCAGATACACGGCACCCCCGAAAAACTAGCCAACCACACCAACAGGGATTGTTGGTTGTTCAAGCAGGCAGGCAAGTTAAATGCCGAAAACAATGACAAGGGGCTACATAGCGATGACGAGGAGGAGCCCCGGCCACTGAAGAATAGAGGACAGAAGGGCTTCCCCCCACAAGTGCGGACGGTGAATATGATATACGCAACCCACATACCCAAAAGGGAGCGGAAGCGTGCATGAAGGGACGTATATGCGATGGAGCCAATCGCCCCAAAGTTCAATCCGTGGTCCTCCTACCCGATCACTTTTGATTGAAGGGACCACCCCACTAGCATCTGCCATGGCGGATTCGCCGCATTGGTTCTAGACCCAATCATTGATGGATTTCACCTCACTAGAGTCCTGATGGACGGCGGCAGCAGCCTGAACCTGCTTTATCAGGATACAGTGCACAAAATGGGCATAGACCCCTCAAGGATTAAACCCACAAAAACGACCTTTAAAGGCGTGATACCAGGTGTAGAGGCCAACTGTACAGGCTCAGTTACACTTGAAGTGGTCTTCGGATCCCCGGATAACTTCTGAAGCGAGGAATTAATCTTTGACATAGTCCCGTTCCGCAGCGGCTATCACGCACTGCTCGGACAAACCGCATTTGCAAAGTTCAATGCGGTGCCACACTACGCATACCTTAAGCTCAAGATGCCAGGCCCTCGAGGAGTCATTACGGTCAACAGAAACACCGAACGCTCATTCCGAACGTAGGAGCATACGGCGGCCCTTGCGGCGGAAGTAAAAAGCAGCCTCTCAAGGCAATTCTCGAGTCCGGCTATTCAACGTCCGGACACCGTCAAGCGCGCCCGGAGTAACCTACAACAAGACCGCATGGCACGTTCCGAGCACGCGTAGCAATGCGGCCCCAACCCCAGCCCTCGCGAAATTGCGAAACCAGTACTACGTGTACATAATTACGCTCTGGAAATACCATGGGCATAGGGGGAGGGGCACGACCACGGCAGGCCCAGAATGCGGCTCAACCGCACCAGGGGCTCCTGATTGTGTCATTCTTTTTTTTCTTACTTTCAGGACTCCGTTCTCAAGAAGCCCTGTCCGGCAGTAGAATCGCCGAACACACGATGCAACAGCCAGGGAAGCAGAAAGCTATGTCGAGTGTCCAGGTGGTCTCTATAACGAGCAGTATACTTGTTTCACATATCATCTCGCAGCTCGGCCCTGGAGGGGGACATGTCAAATAGTCCCGTCCATTGCTTATCACACTATTTGTATCGTTCTGCTTTTACTGCAGCCTTTTTGAATAAACAATACATAGCTTCTGCTTATTATTGCATTACTTTTTTTATCTATATATGTTCACTTATGACATGTTGCATCCGTACACTTTGGTACGGCCAAATACACCAGGGGCTTAAGTACCCCAAAATATGGTGTGATAAGTCCGAACACTTTCACAAGTGCGGCACCCCGAACTTATAGCATTATATGTATCGGCTTTGAATCATGTCTTGGGTCAATAGTTGGGTTTGCCCGGCTCCCATGTTTTGGTACCTTAAGTTCCGTTATATCGGCTATGGTAGCGCTGGGAGAACCACTGCGATTGTGCCCCGGTTGAGCTGGGTTAAGCACCTCAGTGGAGAAAGCTAAAACTGACCGTCATGATAGGGCGAGAGCCGGTCGCTGTTCGAGAGGTTTTCGAGTCCCTAAAGACTTATGCCGCTTAGAGCGAGGAGTCGGCTTTGTCCTTCCCAGGCGTGGATAGCGCCCCGAACTCGGTCTTCCGAATACTAGGGGCTTCGCCGAAATTTAAAATTATAGAATTCTATGGCTAAGTGGGAGTGTTCAAGCATTATAGTCCGGTTGCCTCATTCGTTGCGTTGAGCGCCTCCCTCGAAGGACCCAAGAATGGGAAAAAGAGCGCTCAAGTTTATCTCGAACACCCCAGCACTCGTGGCATGGGGGTAGAAGCCGACAACTCACCATCTCTCAAATTTAATAAACGGCCGCACAGAAGGTAATATTTTAAATTCACAAGTGTTGCTTAGTGCATATGAACAAGTTTTCAGCGTACAGGATAACAAATGCGAGTTTACTCAAAAATTACATCTTTGGAGCATTCACCCGCTATAAGGCGGGCACCCTTCAGGACGCCCTCATAATACATCTCGGGCTTGCGATACTCCTTGCTCGGTGGTGGTCTGTCCGTCACAAGCTTCTCAGCGTCCATCTTGCCCCAGTGCACTTTAGCACGGGCAAGGGCCCTACGGGCACCTTCGATGCAGATGGAGCGCTTGACGACTTCAATCCATGGACAGGCGTCCACCAGCCGCCTCACCAGCCCGAAGTAGCTCCCAGGCATGGCTTCCTTGGGCCACAGCCGAACTATGAGGCCCTTCATGGCCTGTTCGGCCACCTTATGGAGCTCGACCAGCTGCTTCGGCTGGTGGCTCAAGGGCACCGGGTGTCCGGCCTCAGCATACTGAGACCAGAACACCTTCTTCGTCGAGCTCCCCTCCTCGGCTCGGTAGAACGCGGCAGCATCGGACACACTGCAGGGCAGATCTGCGAATGCTCCTAGAGAGCTCCGGATTCAGGTAAGTAACAAGTAATTCACTTTCACGTGCCTACTTTGCATAAAGAATGCCTTACCCGCCGCTATCTTCTTCATCGCTTCAATTTCCTGGAGGGCTTTTTGCGCTTCGGCCTTAGCGGCTTTGGCGCTCTCAAGGGCTGAGGCGAGCTCGGACTCTCGTGTCTTTGAGTCATGCTCCAAACTCTCGTGTTTTTCCACGAGAGCCTGGAGCTCTTGCCACACCTCCGCCACCCGCGCCTCCTGCTTCTCTTGCTCGGTGCGCTCCACGGCCGCATTGCTTTCGGCCTTGGACACCGCTTCCTTCAGGGTCGCCACCTCGTTCGTGGCCCCTGCAATACTCACGTTATTCCTGTCATTTTTTGCAACCACATCTTTTATATATTTCCATAAGGTATTACTTACCTTCCTTGTCCTCGAGCTGCTTTTTGGCAAGGCCGAGCTCGTTCTCGGACCGCTCAAGGCTCTGCTTCAATGCATTGACCTCCGCAGTCAGTGCGGCAGAGGTCAGCAACGCAGCCTACATTCCCCATATTGACATACTTATGTTAGACTCCTGCATACATCGTTTTAGATCCTCAGTTCGGCTTTTCTTTCCGAACACCAAACTGAGCATCAGGGGCTACTGTCTATGCAGTAATATTTTTACATATCTTAAATACATACCTCAAAACCTGTTAGAAGGCTGGCACAGGCTTCAGTCAGCCCGCTCTTGGCGGACTGAACTTTCTGGATCACCACACTCATAACAGTGCGGTGCTCCTCATCGATGGAGGCGCCGTTAAGCGCCTCCAGCAAATTATCCAGTGCCTCCAGTTGGATGGAGGTCACCGGGTCGCAGTCTTGCCCTTCTTACGAAGGGGCCGCCTGCAGGACTCCGAAACCACTGAAGGTTCCGGTGCGGAGTCCGGCCCAGGGCTAGACTTAGAGCCCTTTGGGATTTTATCCCCCTTGCGCCTGGAGTCTAGGAGGTTGCCTTGCGGCGCCTCTTGGACCACCTCCTCCTGATTGGGCCCCTTTTGGGACCCCACCTCGACGTCATCCGCAGCGCGAGGAGAGGAGGCAGCCGAAAGTGAGGTGCTATTCACGTCCGACAAATCCAGGAAGCCGTTCGTTGAAGCGTCGAGCCCGTCCTTGGGCGGGCTGCAGGGTTATATTCGGCGTTAGGAGATTCTGTATGACAAACGAAACGCCATGAGTTATTCTGGTATCCGGACACTTACGATGTCGCCAGGGGCTTAGCCCTCGGTGGCCACTCCTCTTCGCCGTCGTCGGCATTGGTGGAGTAGTCCGGAGGAAGGGTCCTTCCCTTCTTGGACCCTTCGGCCTCCCCAGTTGGGGCGGCCTTCCTTTTCTTCTCTCCCCCCGCTAGGGGAGAGGCCTCTTTTTCCTCCTCCTCGTCTTCGCGGGAGGAGTCCGCCTCGGAGTCATCGGACGATGAGTCCGACAACACCTGGCGCCAGGAACTCCTTCGAGTTCCCGTGGCCTTCTTCTTGGCCTTCTTCTCCGGCACCACGTGAGGTGCCGGAACCAGCAGCCCCGTCAATCGGGCGTCCGCTGGGTCTTCTGGCAAGGGAGCCGGACAGTCAACCTGCCCGGACGTCTTCTGCCAATCCTATCAAAGGCAAGGGAGTTTAGATCCCGCATAGAGTCAAACTATGGAAAACAAGAGTCCCATAAAGGGTAAAGTAGCTTACCTCGCTGGCTTGACGCTGCGAGCTGAATCCGCGATCTTCGGTAGTGGATGCGGGAGCCTCGGCGCCCTTGAACAGCACCTTCCAGGCATCTTCGTACATAGTGTCGAAGACCATGCTCAAGGTTTGGTGCTGTGCCGGATCAAACTCCCACAAGTTGAAGGCCCGTTATTGGCACGGGAGGACCCGGCGGATGAGCATGACCTGGACTATGTTGACAAGCTTTAGCTTCTTGTTCACCAGGTTTTGGACGCAGGTTTGGAGTCCGGTCAGCTCTTCCGAATTACCCCACGTCAAGCTCGTCTCCTTCCAGGAGGTGAGCCGTGTAGGGAAGCCAGATCAGAATTCGGGGGCCGCCACCCATTTAGGGTCACGCCGCTCGGTGATGTGGAACCACCCTGATTGCCACCCCTTTATGGTCTCCACGAAGGAGCCCTCGAGCCATAGGACGTTGGCCATCTTGCCCACCATGGCACCTCCGCACTCTGCTTGGCGGCCGCCCACTACCTTCGGCTTGACATTGAAGGTCTTCAGCCATAAGTCGAAGTGGGGCTGGATGCAGAGGAAGGCCTCGCACACGATGATGAACGCCGAGATGTTGTGGATGAAATTCAGGGCCAGATCGTGGAAATCCAGGCCGTAGTAGAACATGAGCCCCCGGACAAATGGGTGAAGTGCAAAACCTAGTCCGCGGAGGAAGTGGGTGAGGAACACCACCCTCTCATGGGGCCTGGGGGTGGGGATAAGCTGCCCCTTGTCGGGGAGCAGATGCGCGATGTCGCTGGACGCCTGTAGCTTCTCTTGTACAGCCATCTAGCCAAATATTTCCCTACTTGGTAGCTTCTCTCCTTATCAACACTATAATTTATATTCCGCTGAAATTTTTGCACGTTCAACGGGATCGAAGGGTCAATTGGAGCAAGATATTGATCCATAGGCCCCTTCTTTGAGTCATCTTTGCCAACTTCATTAAGCTCTTGTTGATCATCCTCATTCACCTCTATGGTCACAAAGGCTCTTACTTCTTCTTCTTTCTTTTGATTTTCCTTCTTCCTCCTCTTTGGTGCCTCCTGTGCAACCTTACATCGAGCTTGCTATTCTGGTGTGGCTTGCATACAACTTGTCACTGCCCCTTTGATACCAGTTATGTGTTGCTTCATTCTAGTCACCCCTTGAGGGAGTCCTGGATTAGGGGGTGTCCGGATGGCCGGACTATAGCCTTTGGCCAGACTCCTGGACTATGAAGATACAAGATTGAAGACTTTGTCCCATGTCCGGATGGGACTTTCCTTAGCGTGGAAGGCAAGCTTGGCGATACGGATATGTAGATCTCCTACCATTGTAACCGACTCTGTGTAACCCTAACCCTCTTCGGTGCCTATATAAACCGGAGGGTTTTAGTCCGTAGGACGAACAACAATCATACCATAGGCTAGCTTCTAGGGTTTAGCCTCTCTGATCTCATGGTAGATCTACTCTTGTACTACCCATATCATCAATATTAATCAAGCAAGAGTAGGGTTTTACCTCCATCGAGAGGGCCCGAACCTGGGTAAAAACATCGTGTCACTTGTCTCCTGTTACCATCCACCTAGACGCACAGTTCGGGACCCCCTACCCGAGATCCGCCGGTTTTGACACCGACACCCCTCCTAACATCTCTTTTCCACAAAGCTTGCACTTGACTCTTTGCAGATCATTTGGATCAATCAGCATAGCACATTTCCATGACATGTCATATGAGTTTCCCTTAAGTCTGGAACTTTCAACCTCTGAAGTACCAGAAGCAGACATCTACAAAATTACAAAGGTAGCAACATGTATTGGACATTTACACAAGAGAAGCAACATGTATTAGACATTCATACAAGGCCAGCAACATGTATTCAATGTAGTAAATTGCCAAATTATAATGTAGCAGCAGCATCATCTACTAACAAAGTACCAAAGTACCAAAGTATCGAACAATTAGTAAATTAGTTGTAGCATGTATTTGACCATCTAGACATCTACTAAGCAAAGCATCTAGTAAACTGATTGCATCATGTATTACCCTGGAACAATAGTGCCCTGGAACAATTGTAGCATATAGTTGTCCACTAAGTTCTAACCGAAGGAGCACAACTGCGGCTACAAATATTACCTCGAGCAGGGATGGAAGCACTAGTAGGTCTAGTCCTCGACCTGCTTGCTGCTAGAGGAAGGAGCGGCAGGGATGTCACGCGGCTGGAGGAAGAGGTAGCGGCGGTGAACTGCTCTGGTCGATCTAGTGCCCCTGGAGGAACGGCGGCGCCGATCTTGTGGTAGTGGAGGAAGGGGTCGCGGAGCTCTGTTGTTGTTGGAGGAAGCGCTGAAGTGGTGGCGGCGGCGAGCTCCAGTCGTCGGGCATCGGCCATCTTGCTCCTGGCGAAGCTCTTGTGCGGCTGTCTGCAGCTGGAGATGGAGAGATGGCGAGGTCGCAACTACACAAGTGAGCTAGCTATTGGGGAAGAGGAGGAGAAGATCTAGCGGATGACAGCTCCGACGGTGCTAGCTCTGGTCGTCGAAGGAAAAAGGGGTGGCGGTGCTAGCGTGGATCGGGAACGGAGGCGGCAGTGCGGATCTGAAACATGGCGGCGGTGTAGACACTAGACAGGACCCCAAACCCTATTGAGCGAAAATGTTGTGTGGGAAAAGGGAGGTCCATTTTGAGGTTTCTGTACAGAGGGGCCCAACCCGATTAATCAGAAAATTCGCGATAAATCGCTTGTCAGACAGATAAATCGGCCCAAGAGATTAATGGTGAAGATATGGCATTATCTTAGTGGTCACAGCCCAAGTAGCAATTAATCGGCCGATAAATCGCTGAATCGGCCGATTTCTCGATCAGTGACTGTGATAATTGGTTTGAAGTGATATATTTTATGTCTACCCCGAATGATCTCAAATTCACTAGTAGTAACAAAGAAAAGGTTGCCTTGTTAATTAACAGAAAACAGGGCAAAAACTATCACATGAGGCCGGTAAAAACAAGGCACACTGGGTTCGGCATCATCATCACTACAGTTGTGCGCGCACGAGAAAACTACATATCGAGGGGGGCTAAGGAGAGAAAGACGTATTGAGTGTGTGTGAGTGAGGCACAGAGACACAACTAGCACGCGCGTGTGTGTTTGTGTGTGTGTGTGTGTGCGTGCGTGTGTGTGTGTGTGTGTTTGAGAGAGAAGACAATGGATAGATTGAGATCAAGATCGAGGTGTCACCCTTCTGCTGTCATTGTTGGGGGAGGGGGAGAGAGAGACGTATCGAGAGTTTGCGCGTGGTAGGCACAGAGGCACAACTAGGGGGTGTGTGTTTGAGAGAGAAGGCAGTAGATAGATTAATATCAAGGTCGAGGTGTCACCCTACTCCTTCGGTGTCAGTAAGTGTGTGTGTGGTGGTGGGGGGTGCCAGTGACACTTAGAGATAGGGAGAAGGAGTTTGTGTGTTACATATATATATATATATATATAAATTAAGGGATACGTAGGTATCATGTGTGTGAGGAATACTTAAAGCGTCACGG
>NC_057807.1:346370003-346375127 GCF_018294505.1 Triticum aestivum | reverse complement strand
TGTGTGTGTGTGTCTGTTATTGTTGTTGTTGTGTGTGTGTGTGTGTGTGTGTGCGTGCGTGTGTGTGTGTGTGTGTGTGTGAGCGAAATCTCAAAACAAAAGGTGTTTTGCTAGAATCTCATTGTATGTATTCATATGGTTCCGGGACTCGAGTTAACCTTATGGATATGCATGTGAGACATAGTTATACTTTGAGACATGAGTGGCGGTGGGTGGGCAGAATTAAAGGGGTGGGCATGTTCGACAGAGAGAGCATGTGTGTTTTTGTGTGGTAGACTTCTAGGACTGAGTAGAAAGACGAATTCTAACCTTGACGGAGGGAGAGAGTACACGAAGTGCGCTTGTATGATTCATATGCCCATGGAGAAATGGGATATGTATGCGTGTGAGAGAGATGCACAATTGATTCACGTATCACTATCTAGTGATTGTGGACGTGCATCGCTTGAACATAATCAACATCTACTTCGTATCGTTTTCAAATAGGCTTTCTCAATCGTGCATGCCAAAGTTATAGTGACATTTCTTCAAACAACCACTGTAGTTATCATGTACAAGCAACATTGTTAGTTTTGAATCCAAAATCATTAGTCTCAGATGATTTAAGGTTCTATTATGAAGTAATATATGTAATATTCATATATGAATTCAACGGGTATTGCAATTTACGAAATGGATGCCATGTAATCATATGAGGTAACACTTTTAAGTAGCGGATTATAATATCCATTTATTTTGCGCATCTATATTATCCATTTTTTACTGTTTAATATAATTAAAATTAACATTTCAATATATTTAGACGATAAAAACATAGGCCGAGTGTTTGCTCCATTTTTTATGAACGTGCCTCAGTTAACCCTGTGCGATCAGACGCGCTCGTATCATTGCATCATTCAGAGTTATTGTCTTTTTCTATGGTGGACTTCATACCAGTCATTAACTACTCACGTGAGCCCGTGTACACAGTCTCGCATGATCGGATTCCCGCTAGCACTGTCCAAAATTTGTTGAGATTGGATACGAACGATCCCACGGGCGGCAAAATCTCCCGCCTCCTTCTAAAATTTCTGCTACCTGGTCTTTAACATGTGAAATTTCCCTTTTATCCTTGTTGCATGGAGTACAATAGTTACTTAGGTTGGGATTGCTTTAGTAACTTACGGTTCCCCCCACCACACGACACCCCCATTTCCTCTCCCCTCCCGCAAAAATGACTACTCCACAGCACCAGAGAATCTTAAATCACGTCGTCCGTACTTCATCGGCCAGTCTACCACTTCCCTCTCGAAACCCTAGACTGCTCACCCACCAGCGTACCAGAGCCCATTCACTGCCAGCGGCGTACACCTCATCGGGTCTGCTTCTGTGGCGGCATCTACCCCTCCCACCTCCCCTAGAAACAAGTAGACTGCTCATCCACCACTATAACATAGCCCATTCAGTGCCGGCCTTGTCCACGGTGTCGGGTTTTCTTTGTCAGTACTCTCGTGAACCGCAATGCATCTGCAGCAGCTCCTTCGTACTTCGCACCAGAGCCACTTTGTCCACAACCCCGGAGCCGCCCCACCGACGCCCCCATCAACAACCTCTGATCCTCTTCGCCGGCACCGTCCACAACCCTACCAGAGCCACTTCCCTAACACCATCCTCAACCTTACCGGAGTAGCTTCGGCTATACCATTCTCAACCCTCCCGAAGCTACTTTGCCAACGCCCAAGTCCACGGCCTCAGATCCGCTTCGTCAGCACCCTCGTCCAACCTATCGGAGCAGCTTCTGACGCCCTCGTCCACGGCCGCAAATCCGCATCGTCGACACCATCCTAAACCCAACCATCGGAGCAGCTTCACGACACCCTCATCCATGGCCTCGGATCCACTTAGCCCAGACTGTAGTCCACCCTACCAGAGCCGCTTCACAAGCACCCTACTCCATGGTTCTTGATCTCCTTACCGGATCCCGACAGCTAGCACGGTGTCATCACCCTTGACGTTTCTAACCTAATTCCCACTGTTTGGCAAGATGCCAAGCACCCGCTGTGGCCTGGGTACTTGTCACCTTTAAACCCGTCCAGCATCACCTGCAAGATGTACTTCAAATATACCAGCAGGTCGCTGTTACATGTTATGCAGCTGGCAAGAACTACAAGGACGTTGTTTCTTCTGGATCTAATACTTTGGCCAACCAAGATCCTGGACTGAGGCATTGCTATGATTTTGTAAGTCCGTCTCTCTCTTGTATCGTTGTCTGCCTGCCAGCGTGCTTTGCTATGATTTTTTACCAGTAATCCCTTTGTGCAGCCAATGATTTCCAGTACTCGCTGCTAAATTAGAGATGTAGATATCATACATGATACTCCCTCTGTTCCTAGATATAAGTCTTTATATAGATTCCACTATAGACTAGATACAGAGCAAAATGAGCGAATCTAAAATCTAAAATGCATCTATACACATCTATATGTGGTCCATAGTGGAACCTCTACAAAGACATATATTTAGGAACAGAGGTAGTACATTACACAAAATCATAGGTGGCATGTAGGAATTCCACTGCACTAAATTAGCCTTCCTTAGAGTGCCCGCTAGTCCAGTACACAGAGTAATGGATAGTTTATGCTACGCACACAATCGTTAATTGGTGGTTTAAATATGTGCAAGGGATATTCAATGTATTATCATGTAGAGATATCTCAAATTAGTCGTGTCAACTTGCAGATGGGGTGCCGCAATGAAAAAGTACAAGATTTCTTAGTACAAGATGTATGTGGCATTTTCATGGAACATCGCAAAAAAGGAGAGGCGGCGCTAAGCCTATACAGTGTGCTATGGTAGGTCACTCCATTGCAAACAACATGACATGTTATTTATATGTCAGTGTTGTTGGACAGGGTTCTTAGGGACAGTTATTTTGAGTTATCCTAAGAAAATAAGCCCCTTTGAATATAAGCTCCAGATAATAAGCCGATCAATTCTTTTCATTGCCTGCTTTTTCAGCTTATTTGTGGTATGATCAGTGAAAAGTCTAGATTGCATTGTATTTTGTCATTTTGCTGCCCATATGAAGATTAATTGACTTGCAAACATCACTAATTGAACCTAGTGCAGTAATTAATATGATAGGAAAACAAATCATCAATATTTGTTCAAAATGCAAATACAGAGATACCATCTACTTGGCACGATCTACTTTTGTCAGTGTCTTCCATAGAGAGCCCATTGCCTAATTTAAATGAAGAACCCATTGCCTAAATTTAAACAAAGAATCATTATTTATCAAAATTTGATGGTCTAAGTGGTTGGTTACTACCATGCCCTCTCCCCCTTGCCATGATGGAGAAAAGATGATGGAAGCAAGAAGGAGGAGAAGTGTGTGAGCAAGCACCTCGCATGCATCCCCTTTTATAGGCGAGCATGGCCAGGAGCTAGCTCCTCACCCGTGGGACAACCACCCCGCTCCGCCAATGTAGCCCCTCTGCATCACCAACGGTGCATGGAATCAAGACCTCCCTCCTGCACCTATCCATGGCGCCTGGTTTTCTGCCAGGGCACTCATTCCCGCGCCCTCCGCGTCTACACCAACCCTACGCAATGCATGCAACATACGTGGCGAAAACGGTAGGAGCGGAAGAACGAGCGGAGCATTTACCACCCAGTGAACGTGGGACATGGGCAGTCCACGGATCGTGGCATAAATTCCCATGTGTCATCTTGCACGGCGCACGGGAAAACTGGAAACTAACTCAAGCACATGTTAATGAAGAAGCAAGGACAATATCAAGAAAGAGGATAATGTCATCACAAGTGCCCTGCCTGTGTACCTGATGGGGCCTACCCCAATGATGCTCAACAACACGTTTGGACCAGGCACGAGGGCTCCTGTCGTTGCAACAAACCTTCACGTATATGTTGCCCGAACTGTACACAGGCCCGATGGCAAGGAAGCAAACTTCACCAAGCATCCAAGTCAAAACCAAGCGAGATAAAAAGATCTTTGAGGGATCAAAGGGCAGATCAAGAAGACCAAGACAATCCAAAACAGCAAGATATCACTAAGCAAAAGCCTCCCTTACCGGGCAAGCTAGCTTGGTCAGCTCGAGGCCGCCCCAAGTACGAATCCAATGTTTCCCCGGCAGGCTTGCCGGGGCCGCTAAACGCAAATCTCCCCGCCAAGACTCCACTGCCCCACCGCTCCACTACACCGCAACACAAGTCATCTATCACTGCGGTGTCGAGCCCCCAGATGATTAAGTGGTTGTCATTTGGCTAGTGGTAGCCATTTGGAAGGATGATTACCTCTATATGACACCCGTCCAGAGGCGTGTCAAGCAGACAGGTAGAAGATGACTAAGCGACACGCGAGGCTTATCGGGCTACATCCTCAGTGTGACACCTAGCAATGCATTTAATGCAGTTTGTCCTAACTGCCAGAGTTAGGTATGATAGCATTGTTGGCTATCTAGTCACTAGATAATGATTGTTTTGCCACTATGGTTACCCCTTAGCCCATAAAAGGAGGGTCATGGCAACCTATAAAAAGATTGGGACCCTTGTATACTCATATGCGCTTAGCTGCTCTCCCCGAGGCGACCTTGTCGGGTTTGAGCGCTGCGTGTTCATCATGGTCCTTCCCACAATCCAACAAAGCAGGAGTAGGGTTTTACGCTTCCCAGCGGCCTGAACATGGGTAAAAACCACCAGTGTCACCTCTGCCATGTTGTTCCATGGCTTCTGCTCTTTGTGCAACGCGACCTTCCACTTGCCAAACCACAAGGGGCTGATGGCCCCATAGGTGATCAACTTCCACCATGACATCTTTGGCGCACCAGGTAGGGGGAAGTGCGTGCGTGAACCCGAGGTTGTGAACAGTGCGTCAATCTTCATCATTGGCTTCATCATCCATGGATCTCAAGAAGAAGCCCAGTGCAACAGCTCATCCTTCCACCTCGCAGGCCCCCTCGCATGCAGCCACTAATACTATGGGTGTTGAGGTGGCGTTGGGGGACGCGGGTGCCGTAGGGGACGTGACCAGCGCAGGATGCGTTGTCGTCATTCCCCCTGCGGCCGAAGCAGGAGCAGAAGACACCGGGGAGGGCGGCATCAACAACATCCCGACGGCCATGT
>NC_057807.1:346368116-346369803 GCF_018294505.1 Triticum aestivum | reverse complement strand
CCTGCTCTAGTGCGAGTGGCGACCCCCTAGCTATCCATGTTACAGGCGCATCTATGGGCACATGCCTTGCCCAGGGCAGGGTAACCAAGACGAAGCGCCGAACGGGGCCGTCAACCCCCAGGCGCACCCCTCTCGCCATCGAACTGCCATGGCGGCTGGCTCGCAGCAACGACAATGCGACGCTGCCACTACTGGTACTATTAGGAGTTGAGCAACGTCATGGTCTGCCTCGTCATCAATGCCAAGCACTGCTTTGGATGCCATGACGCGAGCCCAACTCCTACTAAGATTCCCGCCATCGGCCGATCAAATGGATGGGTGGAGAGCCACCTTCCAGAGTTTGATCGGTTTTGCTGAAGCGGAAGGATCACAGAGACCGGGCCTGCCGCGGCGACCGCAAGCAACAACAATGGCCCGAGCTGCTGACCATGTTGAGGGGGGCACTCCAACGATGCAATCCCCTCCACAACAGCCAGCGCAGAGGCTGCAAACAGAACCGCGCGACCAGGAGCCCGACGAGGCGTCAATGGCTTCATCTCATCCTTGGGCCCGTCGAGATCAGCGGCTAGTCCTAGAAGATCGGCGAAGGGAAGATGCACGCGTCACTATAGAGCGGCACCATGAAACCCGCCGCCAATCTAATAGGTGCAGTGGCCCAGACATCAACGAACATGTCTGATTACAGGTTCCACAAACCCTTGAGAGGTTCGAACTCTAGGGTGCATGCGGAGATCTCAACCTACCCAGCCTGCCTACTCGCGATCCTCCTAAGACTAGCGCGTCGAGCTCGAAGGGACAAAGAGACATGACAGTTTATCCTGGTTCGGGCCACCTTGCGGTGTAATACCCAAATCCAGCATTTTGGTGGATTGCCTCGTAGGGCTGAGGATGAACTAGTACAGTGGATGAACTGGCCTCAGGAGGTGAGGTGTTCTTGAGCTCAAGAGAGCTGTTGGATTTGAACTAGTTGCCTCTCTATGGTGGTGGCTAAGTCCTATTTATAGTGGCCTTGGTCCTCTTCCCAAATGTTGGCGGGAAGGGATCCCACAACGGCCGGATTTGAAAGGGGACAAGTAGTACAGCTTATCCTGACAAAAGTAGTCTTCGCCTGCGAAAAGCCTCTGGGCATGACTGTCATGCCCAATATGCGACCCTATCCTAAAGGAACTCGAAGGTCCCACCAAGGATAGAAGCGCATATTGGAGACGCTTTTGCAAGGTGGATATCATTACATCGTACCACTAATAGGGAAAACCTTATACACAGAATGTTACCAGTAGCGCTTGTTAAAATGAGGCACTACTGCTACTTAGCAGTAGCGCGTCTGGCAGAACCGCGCTACTGTTAGCCGCTTAGCAGTAGCGCGGCAGGAACAGAAAGTGCTACTACTATAATTGCCACACCATTCCCGACATGCTAGGTATAGTAGTAGCGCCCTTCTACGAACAGCGCTACTACTACGGATTTTAGCAGCAGCGCGTTTTTCCTCCCCACGCTACAGTTAAAGCTATTTTCACCTAACCCCCCGCGTGGCATGATTCCCTCTCCTCTGCTTCCTCCCCCAATTCTCCTCTACTATTCCTCGTCGCCTCCGCCTCGCCGCCGTCTCCCCCGACCCCGCCTCGCCGTCGTCTCCCCCGACCCCGCCTCGCCGCCATCTCCCCCGACCTCGCCTCGCCGCCGTCTC
>NC_057807.1:346283831-346367809 GCF_018294505.1 Triticum aestivum | reverse complement strand
CCGCCATCTCCCTTGACCCGCCTCGCCGCCATCTCCCCCGACCCTGCCTCGCCACCGTCTCCCCTGACCCCGCCTCACCGTGCCTCAGTGTCGCCGTCTCCCCTGATCCCGCCTCGCCGCGCCTCGGTGTCGCCGTCTCCCTGTCACGACCGGTTTTCCAATAAAAATATTTATTGAGAAACCAATCTTTTGAGTCCAGTATGAGAGAAATCCTCCTCACTGGTAGATAGATTCTTGATACAATAAGCCAGTAGCATAAAATATATTACAGGGTCGAACTACGGTTGCTCAACCAAATTATTACAAGCACGCCAATAATTATACATAATGGCGGACATGACACAGTGGTGTGGAGGCATACTACTGACTCGAGGATAGGGCGGTGGTGGAGAAACACAGCAGGGAGAGAAATACAAGACTCTAAGTCTGTCATCTCATCGAGCGTCGAGGTGAGGCTCGATGAATTTATTTGGTAGCGGAAGCGGATATAAAACAGTCACCAAATCCAGGGTCGCACGAGACTGACTGGGACTCCTCTAGGTGTCGGACTCGCTATCAAACTCTTCATCCATGAGATCTCCTTCGTCAGCATCTGGCCAAATCAACAAGCCAGTGAGTACTTTGAAAGTACTCGCAAGACAGTTCGGACGTAAGATATAACAAATGCATGCATGGATGTGTCATGAATAATTCACCAATGTACATTCAAAAATTAGCATAACAAGGTAAGTAAAAGGGAAACGGCGGTAGTCCGCCTGAAATCCCAACAAAACATAAATAACTACCGATCGGGTGTCTGAAGCGACGCCTCGAAAGGTGAACAAATAAATATAAGGAAATGATGCCACAGTCAGGCGTCTTAGTGACACCACATAAAGGGCTTTAAAAGAAATACCACAGTCGGATGTCGGGGCGACATCACAGAAAGGGTTTTAAAAGAAATGCCACAGTCGGACGTCGGGGCGACATCACAGAAAGGGCTTTAAAAGAAATGCCACAGTCGGACGTCGGGGCGACATCACAGAAAGGGCTTTAAAAGAAATGCCACAATCGGACGTCGGGGCGACATCACAGAAAGGGCTTTAAAAGAAATGCCACAGTCGGACGTCGGGGCGACATCACAGAAAGGGCTTTAAAAGAAATTAAAAATACAACAATGCCACAGTCGGACGTCTGAGCGACATCGCAGAAAGGGCTTTTATTCACAAGTAAATAATACTCATAATAAACATTTAATTCATGAGAATAAATGGGTTAGTCCATCCACAGGAATAATCATTTAACCGGAATTAGCACTCATGGAATCACCGGAGTCTCTGCCATCAAAACTGACATTTGATTAGGATAAGATAATATCGATCTAGGACAGGGAATAGATGATTTGGAGGAATATATGACTCTGCAGAGTTTGTACAAAAATTTTCCCACAGCCAACGGATTTCCGTAGTCACGAAGGACTAGTTCCATTTACGGTATTTCGGAAGAAAACACAGCTAACCAGTACACACCCATCCTACCTCTCGATGCTAGGAATCACCCTAGGCATCGTCCAAGAAAAACTTTTGAGACGGGGAGATCACAATCTCGAATAGCATGGGATCAAATTTATATACGCGCGCTCTAAGGGGTGCCCCCCTCTCGGTCCCAACCGGAAACACCCATGCCCCCTGACCGGATGACTGGCTTTAATCCAGGGCCATGGAACCATCATCACGGCCTCTCCTTTTGGTGTGTACCAGAAAAGCGGTTTGCAACTTACTAAACCATATTCCTTGCGGAAAACATGTGGTAGTACAGGGAAGGAAATGAGAGGAACTAGACCGATACGGTTTGACACTGAAGTCACATAATCTGGCATAAGACTGGCATGCTACGACACTGCCATCTTACCCATCCTCATGCCAACACATGGCCATTCACACTCACATCCATCCACTTATGGATCATCGAACTCACTTACCTCAATATTGCATAAAATAACGTTCATCGATATGCTCCTCACCATGCCATGAAACTAACTAAATGCAAAACATGCCAAGACACTCATCATATCAAAAGTTCAAACATGCTTGCCTGGTTCGGAGTAGTCGGAGCCTAGCTCGGTGAAGTTCGCGGCTCCGTCACCTCCTTCGGTATCTATGGTATAAAGGAAAAATATGCGCTATCGTAAATACCAAGGAGTGCACAAAAAGTATTCCAAATATTTTTCAAATAAATCTGATAAAAAACTAGACAAAATTTTAAAGAGAACAGAAAAAGAATCAATCAAAAATACTTTTCTGATTAAAAGTTATAAGGATTTTTGTCCAGGGACTCATCTGTAATGAAACAGAAGATTTCCAGGGGCTAGCTTATAAAAACAGAAACGCTTCGGCAGAAACTACGCCAGCCCAAAGGGAAGGCGCATTTGGCAGAAGGCGTTTTCAGAAAATGCTTCGTTTAGAAAGGACAGAGAGGCTGACAGCGGGCGCCGCCTGTCAGGTTTGAACTTTCAAAAAGGGGAAAACGAAGCTCGTCGGCGCCCGAGAGCCGCGGTGGTCGCCGGCGGCGATCCACGGCGAGGCAGGGGGATCGGAGGGTACCTCCGTGCTCAGGGCGCCATTCCGCGTCGGTTGGTGGTGGTGGTGGTCGCCGGCGAGTACCACGTCGACGGCGAGCTTTGCTCCGGCGGACGGCGGCTCGGGTGGTCGAGGGACTCGTCGGAGAGGGCTGCAGAGATAAAATTGAAGAGGGGGTTAGGTTTCTGGTAGCTAGAGGGGGTAACGGACGGGGTTTGGGCGCCGGAGATGGCCTCACCGGAGCGAATCGTGGTGGAGGCCGAGGCGGATCGGGGCGGCCGGTGTTGGGGGAGGAGACCTCCTCGAGGACCTCCTAGTGGTCTAGCGTGGCGTTGGTCAGGAGTGGTGATGATGCGTGCATGAGGGTGAGCTCGGGGGCCCTTTTTATAGGCGGCCCGAGGCGGTTGCCGTGAACGGGGGTCTCCGGCGAGTGATTACGGCGCTGCTGTGGTTGGGCAGTGGGATTAGGGGCTTGGGCATCGCCGTTGAGGTCCACCGGTTCCATTTAGGTGCTAAACGGGCTGGGATTTGGTGCTATGGGCGAGCTCGATGGAACGGGGGTGGCGCGGCCCGTCGGCGGCAGGGAGCACGTTCCGTGCTTGCCGGGCCACGGCGACGGTGCCACGGGCGTGCGCTGGCATGGCAGGGACACGCGGAGAGCTAGGGGGTGTTGGGCGGCGCTGGGTGGCATGGCGAGAGGGCTCGGGCCCTTGTTGGCCGCCACGGAAGGTGCAGCCACCGCAGAAGCTTCCAACGCCGGGGAGGCTCGCCGCTACCGACGCCAGGAATCGGCCAAGCATGCGTGCAGGGTGCTGGCCAGTGAGAAGAGGCTGCGTGCAACGCGCCAGGGCGCACTGTGGCCGCGTGATCGAGTTTGACAAAGGGAAAACGACTGAATCTCTGAACTTTCTGAATTTTGAACAGCAACAGTGCATGCAAGGTGCTCGACAGAATGAATTTGGCCTCTGGTGATTTTTCCTTGAGCTGATTTTTGGTGGAGTGGCTACTCATTGCTCCAGTAGGCTGCCTGAATTTTGGTGGAATTTTTGGAGCAGTGTAGATATGAATTTCATCAAATTTGCTAAATCTGGTCCAAACTTGCAGAGACTGAATTTTGAAAAATTTGAAAAGAGGAGGAGTGGATCAAGATGGTTCTGGGTTGTGGGTACAAAGGACTATCCAGGAGAGTTGGTTTGAGGTCAAAACTCAAATGCAATAGGGTACTTGCTTTGAAAATCACTCAGGCTCCAAATAATTTTCAGAATTGATTTGAGAGGAAAAATAATTAGAATAAAATCCAAAACTTGCTTGGATTAGTTGGGACAGAGAACTTAGGTTGATCACAAGGAGTAGGGGAGGTTTTGGAGGGGTTTTACCACATGGGCAAAATGCCAAGTCATGGGTGGTTTTCAAGATATGAAAATCCCAAATTTTCATAGAGTTTCTTTTTAAAAGAAAAAGATTAAACTCCAAAAATAAATTTGAGAGGGAACCAACAGAGAAGAAGTTTCAAAAGATTCAAACACCAAAGTTTGAAAAAAAAATCCTTGCCAAAGCAAAGGAAGTTTTTAAGAGGAAGGTTTTCTGAAAGAAAATTTAAATGGCCTCTTTTCAAAAAAAACACAAAGTTTTTGATAAAAACCAAATTAAAATTTTGGAGTGTCACAACACCTACCCCCTTAGGAAAAATCTCGTCCCCGAGATTTCAGCTGATCCTTAAATAAGTGTGGGTGCTCTGTCCGAAGAAAATCCTCGCTTTCCCAAGTTGCTTCACTGTCGGTGTGATTGCTCCACTGGACTTTGAAAAACTTGATGGTCTTCTGTCGGGTCCTCCTTTCAGACTCCTCTAATATTCTTACGGGACGTTCCCGATAAGTGAGGTCTGGCTGCACGTCAATGTTTTCATGGTATACTTGTTTCTCTGGGTTGCTTACGCACTTCCTTAATTGAGAGACGTGGAACACGTCGTGAATGTCGGACAAGTCTTCGGGTAAGTCTAGCTGGTAGGCTACAGTGCCTCTTCGTGCCACTATGCAGAATGGTCCAATGAATCTTGGTGCTAACTTTCCTTTAATCTTAAACCGTTGCAGTCCTCTCATAGGGGATACTCTCAAGTATACGAACTCACCGGGTTCGAAGCTGACCCTATGATGTTTCTGATCATAATAACTCTTCTGTCGACTTTGAGCTGTCTTAAATCGGTCTCTGATTAGCTTGACCTTTTCCTCGGCTTCTCTGAGCATGTCTGGTCCGAAGATGCGGCTGTCTCTGGTCTCTGACCAATTTAACGGGGTACGACATCTTCGTCCGTATAAAGCCTCAAATGGTGCCATTTGTAGGCTGGCCTGGTAGCTATTGTTGTATGCGAACTCGGCGTATGGCAGGCTTTCTTCCCAACTGGTTCCATATGTGAGGACACATGCTCTCAGCATGTCTTCTAAAACCTGGTTTACGCGTTCTGTTTGTCCATCAGTCTGTGGGTGGTATGCGCTACTGAAGGCTAGTTGGGTTCCCAGAGCATGTTGTAAATGCTCCCAAAATCTTGAGACGAATTGAGTGCCTCTGTCGGATATTATAGTCTTCGGGACACTGTGCAGACAAACTATGCGGGAAAGATAAATCCTGGCAAGCCTCTGAGTGGTGTGGGTCGTCTTCACTGGAATAAAGTGTGCCACTTTGGTCAACCTGTCAGTGATGACCCATATGGCATCATTCCCGTGTCGCGACCGAGGTAGTCCGACAATGAAATCCATCCCTATTTCATCCCATTTCCACTCAGGTATTTTGTTCGGTTGCAGTAGTCCGGCTGGTCTCTGATGCTCAGCTTTTATGCGTTGACATGAGTCGCAACATGCAATGAAGGTGGCTATGTCCCTCTTCATACCGTGCCACCAAAATCTTTCCTGAATATCCTTATACATTTTGGTTCCGCCAGGGTGGATTGAATATGGAGTGGTGTGTGCTTCAGCTAAAATTTTCTGTTTAAGGTCTTCTATGTTTGGCACGCAGAGCCTTTCTCCGTACCATAATATTCCTTCATTGTCTATGACGAATTCCGAGGCCTTGCCCATACTCAACTTTCTTTTGATGCCTTCGATGCTGGTGTGACCGGGCTGAGCTTCTTTGATTTTCTCCACAAGGTCGGGTTGTATTTCCAAGTTTGATATGGTGCCTTCTGCTACCATTATCAAGTTGAGCTTGGCAAATTCTTGTTGGAATTCGGGCCTCAAGCTGTGCAGCTTGTTTTCGTCGGAGCTGGGGTTCCGACTAAGAGCATCGGCCACTACATTTCCTTTCCCTGGATGGTAATGGATACCAACATCATAATCCTTTACCAACTCCAACCAACGTCGTTGCCGTAAGTTTAGTTCTGGCTGTGTGAAAATATATTTGAGACTTTTGTGATCCGTATATATTTCACATCGATTCCCAAGTAAGAAATGCCTCCATTACTTGAGTGCATGAATAACTGCTGCCATTTCTAAGTCATGAGTGGGATAATTTTCCTCATGCTTGCGAAGTTGCCTTGAAGCATAGGCGACAACCTTGCCTTCCTGCATCAACACGCATCCGAGACCCTTTCTGGTTGCGTCACAATATACTTCAAAATTCTTGTGTATGTCGGGTACAATTAATACCGGTGTTGTCGTTAACTTCCGCTTTAGCTCTTGGAAACTTTTCTCGCAGGCTTCTGTCCATTCAAACTTCTTATCTTTCTTGAGCAACTGTGTCATAGGCTTGGCTATGGTGGAAAATCCTTCAATAAATCTGCGGTAATATCCTGCCATTCCCAAGAAACTCCGTATGTCCATTACGCTGGCTGGTGACTTCCAGCCAAGTACGGCCTTGACTTTCTCTGGGTCCACTGCGATACCATCTTGGGTCAGTACGTGGCCTAGAAAGCCTACTTGTCTTAGCCAAAATTCGCACTTGCTGAACTTGGCATACAATTTGTGTTTTCTTAGCTCTCCTAGCACAATCCTGAGATGTTCAGCGTGCTCTTCTGGTGTCTTGGAGTATACCAGAATATCGTCGATGAATACCATGACGAACTTATCCATAAACTTCATAAATACTTTGTTCATGAGGTGAACAAAATATGCTGGGGCGTTAGTTAATCCAAATGTCATCACTGTGAACTCGTACAGTCCATATCTGGAGGTGAAGGCTGTTTTGGGGATATCTTCCGTTCGTACCTTCAATTGATGGTATCCTGACCTTAAGTCAATTTTTGAGAATACCTTGGCCTGTGCGAGTTGATCAAACAAATCGTTTATCCTTGGCATCGGGTATTTGTTTTTGACTGTGACCATGTTAAGTGCTCGATAGTCAATACACAATCTCAGCGTTCCATCCTTCTTTTTGGCAAATAAAATTGGTGATCCCCAAGGTGAGGAGCTGGCTCGAATGTATCCTTTTTCCAGTAATTCCTTTATTTGCTTCTTCAACTCGATCAACTCGGATGGTGCCATTCTGTATGGTTTCTTGTATATGGGGGTGGTTCCTGGTGCTAGCTCAATGCGGAATTCTATTTCCCGGTCTGGTGGCATGCCTGGTAGTTCTTCAGGGAATACATCTGGAAATTCACACACTACTGGAACCTTGTTTAGCTCAGAAACGTCCACCTTATTTAATCTCGGTTGCCGGGGTATTTTTCCTTCCTTGGCTGATACTCTTATTGTCTTCCCTTGGTGGTGTGTGAGAATTACGGTCCTGTTGAAACAGTCGATAAAACCCTTATTGGTGGTTAGCCAATCCATCCCTAGGATGACATCCAGTCCTTTATTTTCCAACACAATAAGATTTGCGTGAAACTCCAATCCTTCGAACTCAATGACCACATTCTGACAGTAATTCTGAGTAACTTGCTGAATCCCAGGGGACTTGATGATCATGGATTTCTCCAAAGGAAGCATCGAAAAATTATTTTGCAAAGCAAAACTTTTCGAAATGAAAGAGTGAGAAGCTCCAGAATCAAACAAAACCATTGCAGGTATTGTGTTGACAGGAAACGTACCGAGTACGATATCCGGAGCATTTTGTGCCTCCTCTTTGGTTACGTGGTTCAGATGACCCTTCCTGTGGTTATTGTTGGGATTGAAATTGTTTCGCTTGGGCGCGGAATTGTTGCCGCCGTTGTTCGGCTTTGGGGTTGAATTCCTTGGCTTGGGGCACTGTTTGGCATAGTGCCCTTCTTCTCCACAAGCGTAACAAGTAACGCCGGGGCGATAGGTGAATTCCTTGTCCCTTGCATGAAAATTCTTGATTGGGCGTGAGACATTGGATGAGGATTTGTGTGTCCCACCCTTTTGAAAATCTGTCTTGCTTCGGTGATTGCGAGCATGATTAGTCTGGTCCCTTTTTCGCTTGCGGATATCTTCCAGACTGCGTCTCTCATTTTCCAGAGTAATGGCTTTGTCCACCAGTGTTTTAAAATCAGGAAAAGTGTGCACGACCAGTTGGCATTTAAGCGCGGGCGCCAGACCGTCAAGGAATTTCTCCATCTTCTTGATTTCAGTCATACGCTCTTCATTGGCGTAGCGGGACAATAGAGTAAATTGACTGTTGTAATCTGACACTGTCATGTTCCTTTGTTTGAGGTCATCGAACTCTCTCTTCTTGATTTTCATAATACTCTTAGGAATGTGTGCACCACGGAAACCTTCCTTGAAATCATCCCAGGTTATGTCATTTTCGTTGGGATGCATGTGCAGAAAATTCTCCCACCACGATGCGGCTGCTCCTGTGAGATAGTGCGGAGCATACAATACCTTCTCGGGGTCTGAACATTTTGCAATAATTAATTTTCTCTCCATATCTCGAAGCCAGTCCTCGGCTTCAAGAGGTTTGTCAGTGTGAGAAAATGTTTGAGGACGTGTCTTCTGTAGCTCAGATAACTTGGAATGCTGCTGATACTGTCCATGGTGATTTCCCATGTTGATGACTTGGTTCATCATTTCCCGATGTTGTTGCTGACTCTGCTCATAAAGGCGGCACATTTGTGAAAGTGCCGATTCACTGCCCTGTTGGCTTGACTGTCCCTGAGTGAACTCGTTGCTGGGTTGTGCATCATAATTTTCCTCTGGTGGAGTTGGCATGGAGCGAGTCCAAGGACGAGACATTTTTCACTCTGGGGATATATTTTGTAAAACTCATAAGAAAAGCGGAAAGAGTCGCAAAAACAATTCCAAAAAATGCATAAAGCTGGCAAATAAAACTAAATAACCCAGCTTACTTAAGAAAAACAAATCGACTTGCGCACGGAGAAGGACTGCTCATTACATATCTTACACGCGGGCGGTAATTATACAATACATCACTCAGGATATGCGTACATAATCCTGACATGTTATTTAGGCTAGTGCACTTCTCCAGATCCTACATGATGCGCAAACAGGCTACTTCTCACAACCTATGTACATATCTTACAAAGCGGTACATTACATGGCAGCTAGGCGTACTCAGGCAGAGATGTTGACGACCTCCTTTGCCCTGCCGAGGGCGAGGCGTAGCGAGGTTGGGGACTCGACTTCCTCCTCGCTAATGGGCTCCATACGTGTAGTGTTGCGCAGAGTGGACGGAGCGGTTGCCAGGGGCGGAGCAACACGTACAGGAGTGGGCGCGAAGGGTGGTGCAGTGCGCGCTGAAGTGGGTGCAATGACTTGGTTGAATTCTTCGGTAGAAGGCAGGCGACGAGTAGGCGTATAAGATGCTGAGGACGAGACCAAAGTCAGTGGCGGTGCGATGGGTAGGAGCTCCCTCCTGTTGGCAGCACAGCCATGAACTGAGTCCATGCGGGTAGCTACGAAGTCGTCCACCAGGTTGTCGAAGGCTGCCTCCAGGGCCCGGAGATACTCAATGAGCATCTCAAAAGCCTCGTCTCGTTCTCCTCTGGGGCAGGAGTATGCGTAGTGACAGGTGTAAGGCACATGGCACGGAAGATAACGGTAACGACGAGTCTTCATCACGGGGAGGACATCCCTGAGACGAGCTATCGCCTCGCGGGCTGCCATCTGCATAGCATGCCTCTCCGTAGGCATGGCTCTTCCCACGAACCGGAAGCGGCGTAACTCACCACGCCCTCCCTTGAACTGCACCGCGGCCTGGTGCATGGTCAGACTGTCGTTGACTCGGTGCTGGCAGAGTGTGAAGACTGGGCGCACAGATGGCCCCATCGCGACCTGAACGATGAAGGAAAGAAGCTTGACGAACCCATCGGGCACGTTGGCGAAGGTCTGAGACTCGCAGCTGTTGTCGGCCATCTACAAAAGTAGGCAAAAATTCTGCATGGTCAGATCATAAATTTATGCTGACTGACAGAAAATGACTACAATTGCAAAAATATAAATTAGCTCTATCATGCTAATAACCAATTAGCGATCGCACCTAGTGGCTTCCTACAGTCAGCCTGGCTCTGGTACCAAGCTTGTCACGACCGGTTTTCCAATAAAAATATTTATTGAGAAACCAATCTTTTGAGTCCAGTATGAGAGAAATCCTCCTCACTGGTAGACAGATTCTTGATACAATAAGCCAGTAGCATAAAATATATTACAGGGTCGAACTACGGTTGCTCAACCAAATTATTACAAGCACGCCAATAATTATACATAATGGCGGACATGACACAGTGGTGTGGAGGCATACTACTGACTCGAGGATAGGGCGGTGGTGGAGAAACACAGCGGGGAGAGAAATACAAGACTCTAAGTCTGTCATCTCATCGAGCGTCGAGGTGAGGCTCGATGAATTTATTTGGTAGCGGAAGCGGATATAAAACAGTGACCAAATCCAGGGTCGCACGAGACTGACTGGGACTCCTCTAGGTGTCGGACTCGCTATCAAACTCTTCATCCATGAGATCGCCTTCGTCAGCATCTGGCCAAATCAACAAGCCAGTGAGTACTTTGAAAGTACTCGCAAGACAGTTCGGACGTAAGATATAACAAATGCATGCATGGATGCGTCATGAATAATTCACCAATGTACATTCAAAAATTAGCATAACAAGGTAAGTAAAAGGGAAACGGCGGTAGTCCGCCTGAAATCCCAACAAAACATAAATAACTACCGATCGGGTGTCTGAAGCGACGCCTCGAAAGGTGAACAAATAAATATAAGGAAATGATGCCACAGTCGGGCGTCTTAGCGACACCACATAAAGGGCTTTAAAAGAAATACCACAGTCGGATGTCGGGGCGACATCACAGAAAGGGCTTTAAAAGAAATGCCACAGTCGGACGTCGGGGCGACATCACAGAAAGGGCTTTAAAAGAAATGCCACAGTCGGACGTCGGGGCGACATCACAGAAAGGGCTTTAAAAGAAATGCCACAGTCGGACGTCGGGGCGACATCACAGAAAGGGCTTTAAAAGAAATGCCACAGTCGGACGTCGGGGCGACATCACAGAAAGGGCTTGAAAAGAAAGTAAAATACAACAATGCCACAGTCGGACGTCTGAGCGACATCGCAGAAAGGGCTTTTATTCACAAGTAAATAATACTCATAATAAACATTTAATTCATGAGAATAAATGGGTTAGTCCATCCACAGGAATAATCATTTAACCGGAATTAGCACTCATGCGAATCACCGGAGTCTCTGCCATCAAAACTGACATTTGATTAGGATAAGATAATATCGATCTAGGACAGGGAATAGATGATTTGGAGGAATATATGACTCTGCAGAGTTTGTACAAAATTTTCCCACAGCCAACGGATTTCCGTAGTCACGAAGGACTAGTTCCGTTTACGGTATTTCGGAAGAAAACACAGCTAACCAGTACACACCCATCCTACCTCTCGATGCTAGGAATCACCCTAGACATCGTCCAAGAAAAACTTTTGAGACGGGGAGATCACAATCTCGAATAGCATGGGATCAAATTTATATACGCGCGCTCTAAGGGGTGCCCCCCTCTCGGTCCCAACCGGAAACACCCATGCCCCCTGACCGGATGACTGGCTTTAATCCAGGGCCATGGAACCATCATCACGGCCTCTCCTTTTGGTGTGTACCAGAAAAGCGGTTTGCAACTTACTAAACCATATTCCTTGCGGAAAACATGTGGTAGTACAGGGAAGGAAATGAGAGGAACTGGACCGATACGGTTTGACACTGAAGTCACATAGTCTGGCATAAGACTGGCATGCTACGACACTGCCATCTTACCCATCCTCATGCCAACACATGGCCATTCATACTCACATCCATCCACTTATGGATCATCGAACTCACTTACCTCAATATTGCATAAAATAACGTTCATCGATATGCTCCTCAACATGCCATGAAACTAACTAAATGCAAAACATGCCAAGACACTCATCATATCAAAAGTTCAAACATGCTTGCCTGGTTCAGAGTAGTCGGAGCCTAGCTCGGTGAAGTTCGCGGCTCCGTCACCTCCTTCGGTATCTACGGTATAAAGAAAATATATGCGCTATCGTAAATACCAAGGAGTGCACAAAAAGTATTCCAAATATTTTTCAAATAAATCTGATAAAAAACTAGACAAAATTTTAAAGAGAACAGAAAAAGAATCAATCAAAAATACTTTTCTGATTAAAAGTTATAAAGGTTTTTGCCCAGGGACTCATCTGTAATGAAACAGAAAGTTTCCAGGGGCTAGCTTATAAAAACAGAAACGCTTCGGCAGAAACTACGCCAGCCCAAAGGGAAAACGCATTTTGCCCGAAGGCGCTTTCAGAAAACGATTCAATAGAGAGGGCAGAGAGGCTGACGGTGGGGTCCCACTCGTCAGGTTTGAACTTTCAAAAAAAGGGGGGGAATGAAGCTCGTCGGCGCCCGAGAGCCGCGGTGGTCGCCGGCGGCGATCCACGGCGAGGCAGGGGGATCGGAGGGTACCTCCGTGCTCAGGGCGCCATTCCGCGTCGGTTGGTGGTGGTGGTGGTCGCCGGCGAGTACCACGTCGACGGCGAGCTTTGCTCCGGCGGACGGCGGCTCGGGTGGTCGAGGGACTCGTCGGAGAGGGCTGCAGAGATCAAATTGAAGAGGGGGTTAGGCTTCTGGTAGCTAGAGGGGTAACGGACGGGGTTTGGGCGCCGGAGATGGCCTCACCGGAGCGAATCGTGGTGGAGGCCGAGGCGGATCGGGGCGGCCGGAGTTGGGGGAGGAGACCTCCTCGAGGACCTCCTAGTGGCCTGGCGGGGCGTTGGTGAGGAGTGGTGATGATGCGTGCACGAGGGTGAGCTCGGGGGCCCTTTTTATAGGCGGCCCGAGGCGGTTGCCGTGAACGGGGGTCTCCGGCGAGTGATTACGGCGGTGCTGTGGATGTGCAGTGGGATTAGGGGCTTGGGCATCGTCGTTGAGGTCCACCGGTTCCATTTAGGTGCTAAACGGGCTGGGATTTGGTGCTATGGGCGAGCTCGACGGAACGGGGGTGGCGCGGCCCGTCGGCGGCAGGGAGCACGTTCCGTGCTTGCCGGGCCACGGCGACGGTGCCACGGGCGTGCGCTGGCATGGCAGGGACACGCGGAGAGCCAGGGGGTGTTGGGTGGCGCCGGGTGGCGTGGCGAGAGGGCTCGGGCCCTTGTTGGCCGCCACGGAAGGTGCAGCCACCGCAGAAGCTTCCAACGCCGGCGAGGCTCGTCGCTACCGACGCCAGGGATCGGCCAAGCGTGCGTGCGGGGTGCTGGCCAGGGAGAAGAGGCTGCGTGCAACGCGCCAGGGCGCACTGTGGCCGCGTGATCGAGTCTGACGAAGGGAAAACGACTGAATCTCTGAACTTTCTGAATTTTGAACAGCAACAGTGCATGCAAGGTGCTCGACAGAATGAATTTGGCCTCTGGTGATTTTTCCTTGAGCTGATTTTTGGTGGAGTGGCTTCTCATTGCTCCAGTAGGCTGCATGATTTTGGTGGAATTTTTGGAGGAGTGTAGATATGAATTTCATCAAATTTGGCAAATCTGGTCCAAACTTGCAGAGACTGAATTTTGAAAAATTTGAAAAGAGGAGGAGTGGATCAAGATGGTTCTGGGTTGTGGGTACAAAGGACTATCCAGGAGAGTTGGTTTGAGGTCAAAACTCAAATGCAAAAGGGTACTTGCTTTGAAAATCACTCAGGCTCCAAATAATTTTCAGAATTGATTTGAGAGGAAAAATAATTAGAATAAAATCCAAAACTTGCTTGGATTAGTTGGGACAGAGAACTTAGGTTGATCACAAGGAGTAGGGGAGGTTTTGGAGGGGTTTTACCACATGGGCAAAAATGCCAAGTCATGGGTGGTTTTCAAGATATGAAAATCCCAAGTTTTCATAGAGTTTCTTTTTAAAAGAAAAAGATTAAACTCCCAAAATAAATTTGAGAGGGAACCAACAGAGAAGAAGTTTCAAAAGATCAAACACCAAAGTTTGAAAAAATAAAATCCTTGCCAAAGCAAAGGAAGTTTTTAAGAGGAAGGTTTTCTGAAAGAAAATTTAAATGGCCTCTTTTCAAAAAAAACCACAAAGTTTTTGATAAAAACCAAAATAAAATTTTGGAGTGTCACACTCCCCCGACCCTATCTCTCTCCCCGCCCTCTGTAAGCACTCTCCCCTTCCGATCCCTATTCTCTGCTTAGTATGAACCCTAGCTATTTAGTGCTAGTTAGTATGAACCCTAGGCTATTTTTAGTGCTAGTTAGTTAATTATTTAGATGGTAATTAGGGCAGTAGTTCCTAGGTACTAATTAGTTAGTAAGAACTAGGTACTAATTAGGTACTAGAATATTTCTATTTATAGTAAGTTTATTTTTAGTAAGAACTAGTTAGTAAGAACTTGTTTCTATTTTTTAGTTAAAGCAATTTTTCCCGCCTCGACGTGGACGATGCCTATCCCGCATCCTCGTTGTCGAGTCGGCGGAGGACGACACCTGCTTGACCAGATCGGCCATGTCCGGGACTGGGCTCCGCCGGGGTGGTACTGGGAGGCGCTACCTACCGGGGGCGCAGGTTGGTGAGGAGCCAGCCTATCATTGACCCGAACCTTCTTTGGTGGCGGTCGCGTGGGCCAGTGACGATCCAGAGGCTCGAGGACTCCGCAGAGGTGGTGCGTCACCGTGTCAGTGAGGAGGATGCGCATGTCCGTCGCTACTTGTTTGCGTTGGAGTACAGGCCGTTCTCCAATACCTGGCAGGTTCTCCGGGGATCTCACTGGAGCTATGATCCCGTGATGGTTCCTTCTCTGTGGGTGTCCACCGCCCGCGCCGATACCCGTCGTGTGCTATAGTTTTAGTTGTATTAGTGATGTTATATGTATGACACTATTCGTGATGTATTAGTGATAATATTCGACGATGTACGGACGCATGAGATGATTTTCTTTTCTTATGGATTGCATGCTAATTTGAGTCCTATAAGATATTTTGAAATGTATATCTTGTGTTGCTCAATATCCAAGTGGCCGGTCATGTTTGCAGGTTACACCTCCGAGTGGCCTATGTTTTGCCGGAGTGTTGATTCATTTCCGTTCCGGAAAATTTCAGGCGCTCGATATGTCCTATTTTAGCAAAGGTCATGCCGGATTTTTCCGTGAATTTTGGCATGACTTGTGCCAGAATATGTCGGAAATATCGAGTGCCCCGGATTTGTGTGTTGAGTATCTTGGTAGTTGTCTTCGATCGATTTTGATTTAATGTTTTAACTATGAACATAGGAAATGTCTAACGACGAAAAGGATTTCGGTATTTGCAAATACTGCGAAGACGAGCGCGGCCTGTGCGACGGAATCTTCCTAGATGATGATAGGCGCTTCAGCATCAAGCTGGACGAGAACTTTGAAGTGGATATAGTAAGTCACAACGACAAGTCTTTTTTCGTAATTAAGCATGACATCTGCTTCATTTGCTTCAACTTATATTTGTTTTACTATTCTACTAGCGTATCCCCTGCCATGCAAGAGTTTTTGTATTGGATAAGATAGGTTTCAGCCATAGTATGGAGGAAAAGAAAGTTTACTTGAAGACCGAGCATGATATATTTTCCATGCAAAATTATACAATTCAGACAACTACACCTATTTGGACGCAAAACATGGCGAGCACTATGCAAGACTTATGCATTTGAGCCTGATATGGTTATCACCTTTGATATTCATCCGGAAGATGATATTGAAGGTAATACCGACATCTGGGTCGATGTGCAGACGCCTCGAGTTATACCATTATGTAAGTTTCTCAACCATATTTATGTCTTTGATATTGTTTATTCAAAAATAGTTGACAACTAATTTGTGACGCCCCCGATTCAATCATACACTAATCATGCACGCAAACGTGTACGATCAAGATCAGGGACTCACGGGAAGATATCACAACACAACTCTAAAACATAAATAAGTCATACAAGCATCATAATACAAGCCAGGGGCATCGAGGGCTCGAATACAAGTGCTCGATCATAGACGAGTCAGCGTAAGCAACAATATCTGAGTACAAACATAAGTTAAACAAGTTTGCCTTAAGAAGGCTAGCACAAACTGGGATATAGATCGAAAGAGGCGCAGACCTCCTGCCTGGGATCCTCCTAAACTACTCCTGGTCGTCGTCAGCGGGCTGCACATAGTAGTAGGCACCTCCAGCGTAGTAGGAGTCGTTGTTGACGGTGGCGTCTGGCTCCTGGGCTCCAGCATCTGGTTGCGGCAACCAAGAAGAAAGGAAAGGGGGAAATGGGGGGAGAAAGCAACCGTGAGTACTCATCCAAAGTACTCGCAAGCAAGGAACTACACTACATATGCATGAGTATATGTGTAAGGAGGCCATATCAGTGGACCAAACTGCAGAATGCCAGAATAAGAGGGGGATAGCTAGTCCTATCGAAGACTACGCTTCTGGCAGCCTCCACCTTGCAGCATGTAGAAGAGAGTAGATTGAAGTCCTCCAAGTAGCATCGCATAGCATAATCCTACCCGGCGATCCTCTCCTCGTTGCCCTGTTAGAGAGTGATCACCGGGTTGTATCTGGCACTTGGAAGGGTGTGTTTTATTAAGTATCCAGTTCTAGTTGTCATAAGGTCAAGGTACAACTCCAAGTCGTCCTGTTACCGAAGATCACGGCTATTTGAATAGATTAACTTCCCTGCAGGGGTGCACCACATAACCCAACACGCTTGATCCCATTTGGCCGGACACACTTTTCGGGGTCACGCCCGGCGGCGGAAGATCAACACATCGCAGCCCCACATAGGCACAATAGAGAGGTCAGCACGCCGGTCTAAACCTAAGCACACAGGGGTCTGGGCCCATCGCCCTTTGCACACCTGCATGTTGCGTACGCGGCCGGAAGCAGACCTAGCCTAGTGGCGTTCCAGTCCAATCCGGCGCGCACCACTCAGTCGCTGACGTCACGAACGCTTCGGCTGATACCATGACGCCGGGATACCCATAACTACTCCCGCGTAGATGGTTAGTGCGTATAGACCAAATGGCCAGACTCAGATCAAATACCCAAATCTCGTTAAGCGTGTTAAGTATCCGCGAACGCCGACCAGGGCCAGGCCCACCTCTCTGCTAGGTGGTCTGAACCTGCCTTGTCGCTCCACCACAAAGTAACAGTCGGGGGCCGTCGGGAACCCAGGCCCACCTCTACCGGGATGGAGCCACCTGTCCTTTCAGCCCCCTCATCAGAATCACTTGCGGGTACTCAACAAGCTGACCCGACTTTAGTCACCATCTGTATAGTATGTATGTATAGTATATACCCGTGATCACCTCCCAAGTGATCACGGCCCGATAGTATAGCAAGGTAGACTGACAAGAATGTAGGGCCAATGATGATAAACTAGCATCCTATACTAAGCATTTAGGATTGCAGGTAAGGTATCAACAGATGTAGCAACAATGTCAGGCTATGCATCAGAATAGGATCAATGGAAAGCAGTAACATGCTACACTACTCTAATGCAAGCAGTATAGAGGAGAATAGGCGATATCTGGTGATCAAGGGGGGGGGGGGCTTGCCTGGTTGCTCAGACAAGGAGGGGTCGTCGGTGACGTAGTCGACCACAGGGGCATCAGCATCTTCACGGGGTCTACCGGAGAGAAGAGGGGGGAGAAACAGTAAATACATAGCAAGCAAGTGCATAACAGGACAACAAGCAGAGCTAGACGTGTTCTATCGCGGTATGAGGTGATATCGGTGAAGGGGGAAAACATCCGGGAAAGTATCCCCGGTGTTCCGTGTTTTAAGACAGATGAACCGGAGGTGAAATGTTGCAGGTTCACTATGCTAGGGACGCGTGGCGGATGAATGGGCTGCATATCCGGATCCGTCTCATCGTTCTGAGCAACTTTCATGTTGAAAATAATTTAATCCGAGTTACGGATTAAAAGATATGATTTTCTAAAGATTTTATTAATTTCTGGAATTTAATTAATTATTTAATTTAATTCTAAATTGGATTTATGACATCGGCATGATGTCATGCTGACGTCAGCAGTCAACAGGGGTTGACTGGTCAACCTGACCAGTGGGTCCCACTGGTGAGTGACACATTTTAATTAAACATTTTAATTAACCTAATTAGTATTAATTAGGGGTGGGCCCCACTGTCATTGACTACTTAATTAACTAATTAACAGTTCAGGTTAATTAGGTAACTAATGTATAATTAGTTTAATTAGTTGTCTAATTTAATTAACCAAAATTAATTAAGTTAATTAATTAATTAATTAATTAATTTTATTTTTATTCTTAACTACGTTCTGGGGCGGGCCCCACATGTCATAGGGCCATTAGGGCCTATCGGGTTCGGGCGTTAGCGGGTGCGGGCGCACCCGAGCGAGCGCTCGTCCGCAGTGCAGGACGAGGCCATCGAGGCCAGGCGGTCACCGAAGGGGGGCGCCGGCGGGAGAGTAGCAGGGCAACGCCGGAGTGGATGTGGCCAGGGGAAGAGGGCGCGGGGGAGGTCGACGCGGCCACGGGTTGAGCTGGCGCGGCCGAGGCCGTGGTGGCCGCGAGGACGGCGCGGGTGGCAGTGGCGCGGTGACCGCGGGGGCGAAGGGCACAGCCGGACAGCGCGGCGCATGGCCAGGGTGCGGCCCAACTGCGGTGACCGCGGGGCCGGAGCGCGCGAGGCGTGGTCGCGGCCGGAGCGGAGCAACGGTGGGCGCGGCGATGGTCGCGGGGCGAGGAAGAGAGGAGGACCGGGGTCCTCACCGGGCTTTGTAGGGACAGGGCAGCGGGCTCGACGAAGGTCGGGGAGGTCCGACGAGGAAGAGGATGAGGCGGCGGCAGTCCGGCGACGTCGGGCAAAGACGCAGGGGATGGGTGCCGGCGTCGAGGCGCGTTGGGGCGACGCGGGATCTAGCCCCTCCCCGATCCAGTCGAGTGGGGGGGCACCTGGGAGGAGGCAGGGGGCGGCGTTCGACGGGGTGGAGGTCCGGCGAAGCGGGCGTCGTCAGGGAGGCAGGGTGGTTCGATCCCGATCCAATCTGGATCGGGATGGGGAAGAGGTGGCGTCGGGGGGGAGTGGGGCGTCGGGGCAGGTTAGGGTTTTCCCCCTCGTGGGGATAAGCAGGGGCGGCTCGACCGGCTGGGCCAGGTGGGCCGGCCTGGCCAGTGAGCTGGGCCGTCTGGCCCAGTTGGCCAGGGGGCCTTTTTTGTTTGTTTTGTTTTGTCTTTTGCTTTTGTATTTTCTTTTCTTATTTCTTTTCTGTTTTAATTCATTTAAAAGTATTTATAAAAATGTGTTTACTACACCATATTTATCTATGTAATATTTAGTACAAACCAAACATTTTTATTTTAATGTTTGAAAATTTTATTATTTACCAAACTTTGAATTTGAATTTTGGACCGGTTTTGATCTAACGATAGATTAGCAGTAGTAACAGTGGTGACGTGGCACCATTAGCGTGGGATCACTGTACCTTAATTATCCGGGCGTCACAATTCTCCTCCACTACAAGAAATCTCGTCCCGAGATTTAAGAGGTAGTGAAAGGGGAAGCTTTGGTAACGAATCTAGCGGGTCTTCTCATCCTGGCTTGCCCTTCTCGAAGAGGCCTGTCCAATACATTGATGTCTTCATTTCTCTGCTTTAGGTCATCATGATGAAGTCGGCGTCCTTTCTTTAGGAACTTCATCGTACTTACGAAAGAATAAAGGGTGGGCATTCCGGGAGAACAGACCTTTGCAAGGTCGACTATCTAGTCGATAATAACGAGGAAGGTGGCAGAAGTAACTCCTGAATTGATACTTAAGAAAATATCAAGAGCAAAGTAATGAGGTTTCATGGGAAGTTTCGAGCGAGCAGGCAACCGTTCGATGCCTGAAACAGGGCGTGAAAGGGGCTCAAAGCAATCGGGAATAAGTAATGCGTCTTATACCAGAATAGATCAATAGGCAGGTGGCCCGTGAATTACATACGAAGTCAATCTCGAGGAATAACTTTGACAATAGGGTGTACAGGAGAGTCAGGTTTCGATCATGTGGATCTGTGGGTTATGGGCCCACCATGTCGGTTAAGAGTAGGAAGGCGATGACGTCTTACACGATCATGTAAGCAAGGCATGTCAGAGGGTAGTCTGTTAGTTATGTCGGCAACAACATCGGTACCAAGGGCGAGGGACGAAGAGAACCATTTTCCTGCTCGTTTAACGAGGCGGGCCAATAGGCAAGGTTCTCGTCCATCGGTGGCTATCGAAATGTTATCAACAATAGTAACAGGGTTTTGCTGACGGAATTGTGCACCGAGGTGTTTACATAAGCAGTGAATCATTACTGCTTAGATTATATAAATCACAAGAGAGGTCAAACAAACCCATGGAAAGGAAAAGTGATTATCAGGTTTAAACAGAACAATGGAAAGGAAAATGTGTTTAAACACATATTTCAAGGATATATCCTTACCAAGGAAAAGTAGAGAATGATATCCATGACATGAGACCAAAGGCATGACCATTCAGATAAAAGGGATAAGAAGAATCATGATATGTACCCATACAACGGTGTTTGGATAACTGATAAGGAAAATTTAGCACTGTGCTTCAAATGTTCTTATCGATGATAGGAGTACCACATACATGCTTCGAGATAGCATTGACATGCTCTTCAAGCAAAGGTCGGTCTTTGCATACGCAAAGGATTCATCAGGAACAACTTATAAAATAAGTCTTACAATTTCCACACGGAAGAATGACTAACCTTGCCAAAAAAGGAAACTATAACAATAGATCCTCCGGCCAGGTGTGCTGGACATGTCATCACCTTACCGGGTCATACAAAGGCCCATGTTATATCTCATGGAAATATGTTCCAACCATCATATCTGACCGAGATTCAGATCTGATCGGTGTTAGGATACGTCAGACTCAGGATGCCTGAGAAGAAAGTGCAATGTAAATTGTCGAGATGACATTCTATGATTCTCGGGAATTGAACTATGGAAGCGAGTTCCGAAACAAGAGCTCATCATTAAAACAAGGAGAGAATGAGGGGTGGCTGATGGTCTCAGTGACAATTCTTCAAGATTCCCAAAAGGATGGATTTCCACAAGTAGGTGAACAATGAGATAACATTTGTCAGATCCAATGATATAATGATGTAGGTTCGAGGAAACATCCACAATCAAACATTGGTTGACAGGTGCACCCGAATTATGGGATGGGTTGCACGATAAATGTTAGAACGGCGACTTCACGATCAAAACAGTTAAAATGAATCAATCGACCATTCACTTCAAAGCAATAGGATTGCTAAAAGTCTTGAATTCACACATCATAGTTCAATTGTCGGTATTCTGGTTAGAAACAACACGGGGACCAAGAAAGAATGGTGATGGTGAGAAGTATTACTATATCAAGAATTCTTAAGAGGTGGTGAAATTCTCACGACATTCTTGACATAAAAAGATGGTAATGCTCCAAGGTAAAGAAGAACATATGCTGGATAGTAAGGAACTCAAGGTATAACACAAAACACGGACAAGTTTGTGTTGAACGGAAGGCAATAAAGTGGACGATGATAATACCAATCATCGAGGGAAAGGATGGTATTTCTCATCATGAATTCAATTGATATCCTGGAAGAGCTCAGAACGTTGATGATGATCATGACAAATTCTGTCGAGAGGTTTCCTGGAGATGTAATCGATCGGCGATGACATCAAGTCAAAGGAATGATGAAGCGAAATGATCTTGGGACCATGAGTAGGACACAAACTCGAATTCAAGCTTGTCGTTCAAGGTGGAACGATAAGACAAGGAAGATCGATGTAAGCTTAGCTCATCACCGAAGTTGTGCTTTGGGAGTAAGGACCAGGTAGCACAGTTAAAATTTAGCACATTAATGATATAGCCAATCAGGCTAGGAATGACTTGAAGGATTAATAAACTCATAAGCAATGGAGAGTACTTAGAGCTATTGAATCAGAGTGCGAAATTGATTCACTTATCGGTGTCCTTGAGTGTCTAACAACTCATAATCCGGGGAAAATTGGAATCGGGGAGAAACAATACTTGAAGAACTCATAAGAAGTAATATGGTTCTGTGTTATTATTGAGATACCACGGGGTAATACTCGAAGGTAGATCATAATAGAGGTTGGACGGGTGCATTGATTGGCAGAGGACAAGTGGTTCAACTTGTCCGAGAAAAGGATCAAAGATGATCAATCATGGTCGGAACCACGGTCGCAAAGGACCAACATATATACAAGATGAACTTATAACAAGGGGACCATTATAAATACAAGAAGCTTTCATGATAGATTTCACATCGGGTCCATGGGCACGAACACAAAGTTCAAGATCGACTCCCACTTCTCCAAAGCAGTACCTTACATTCACTTCTCGTTTTGATAATGGTATTAGTGCTGAAAGTTTTACCTAGTGAAATACCAGATGAGTATCGCCCATGAAATCTTTCGGGCTCACATAGATTAGTTAAGGTATTGGTTCAACCCATTGAGGCGTCTTAGGAACATATACCACAAATTTTTAGAAGTAATTAACACAAGCTCAAAAGTAGAGCATGGTTCTCAAAAGCAGATGATACAATTTACCAAAGGCACTACGTATCAGGGAAAGAACTTCCAAAGTGATTGAATATGAATGACGTTGTCGGATGAAATCCAACAAGGCTCTGATGGTCCATAAAGGATCTGATGTGAGTAATCGGCTCACAACCAGAGGAAGAATCAATGCAAAGACATTGGATTATAGAAACAACTGAGTAACTTAGAGCTCAATTGCAAAGGAATTATGATTTACAAAGCGAAGGATCAGAAGCAGATGCTCCGATCAAGGATGGATAAGTTCAACATACTTAGGGGCACAATCGACGACAATTTGATTGGCGAGAACCAGCTCACGTTTGAAATGACGTCTGAGCCAGAAGGACGAATTCTAGGATATGACTGAGGATTGAGAGCATTCACATCATATTGGATCAATAGACTTAAAATGATAATGACAAAGGATGCCAATAAGATTACCAGACTTATAGGATTTAAACCCAACGCAAGCAACCAAGAATTTCAAGAGCAATAGGTTGTTGAGGATCTTCGGAAGATCGAATGGTATTTCAAAAGATTTTGTGAAATACCAGAATCAACTGGAGATGAGAAGATACTCAATGAGTGCGAGAAATTATCCGTAGGGGTATTCAGGTGGCAAAGAACTCCAAGGCAGTAGCCACAAAGTATTCTCGGAACAATAGAGAGAATTTTCGGTGTATCTTGTATTAACAAGAGCAGCCGGGAATAAAGGCAAGAACGACAAGTGTATGTATTTATCCATAAGGATATATCGATGATAGGGAATTGCAAAAGCGACGGGCACAAGGTCTCGAGAGAACATCGGCGAGTAAGTTCGAAATCTTCTGGTGCAGCAGACGATCATCTGTAATAAGTGGCTCTCCGGGAGAAATTTGTTACGAGAACCTAATGTTAGAGTTTTAGCAAATTCATTTAACCCGAAGAGAAGAGAGTTTAAAGTCCCAGAGTAAAGGTCGAGGAGTAAAAGATCCTAGTACCACCCAATGGCGACGTGGGCCCGTAAGGCACGCAGCCAAGTTAGTAAAAGTTTTTGCAATGTCTAGACTCGACTTCGGCCAAGGAGTGTGGAGGGGGGATTCCTACAGGCAGTCGGCTCTGATACCAACTTGTGACGCCCCCGATTCAATCGTACACTAATCATGCACGCAAACGTGTACGATCAAGATCAGGGACTCACGGGAAGATATCACAACACAACTCTAAAACATAAATAAGTCATACAAGCATCATAATACAAGCCAGGGGCCTCGAGGGCTCGAATACAAGTGCTCGATCATAGACGAGTCAGTGTAAGCAAAAATATCTGAGTACAGACATAAGTTAAACAAGTTGGCCTTAAGAAGGCTAGCACAAACTGGGATACAGATCGAAAGAGGCGCAGACCTCCTGCCTGGGATCCTCCTAAACTACTCCTGGTCGTCGTCAGCGGGCTGCACGTAGTAGTAGGAACCTCCAGCGTAGTAGGAGTCGTTGTTGACGGTGGCGTCTGGCTCCTGGGCTCTAGCATCTGGTTGCGGCAACCATGAAGAAAGGAAAGAGGGAAAAGGGGGGAGAAAGCAACCGTGAGTACTCATCCAAAGTACTCGCAAGCAAGGAACTACACTACATATGCATGGGTATATGTGTAAGGAGGCCATATCAGTGGACCAAACTGTAGAATGCCAGAATAAGAGGGGGATAGCTAGTCCTATCAAAGACTACGCTTCTGGCAGCCTCCGCCTTGCAGCATGTAGAAGAGAGTAGATTGAAGTCCTCCAAGTAGCATCGCATAGCATAATCCTACCCGGTGATCCTCTCCTCGTCGCCCTGTTAGAGAGCGATCACCGGGTTGTATCTGGCACTTGGGAGGGTGTGTTTTATTAAGTATCCGGTTCTAGTTGTCATAAGGTCAAGGTACAACTCCAAGTCGTCCTGTTACCGAAGATCACGGCTATTCGAATAGATTAACTTCCCTGCAGGGGTGCACCACATAACCCAACACGCTTGATCCCATTTGGCCGGACACACTTTTCGGGGTCATGCCTGGCCGCGGAAGATCAACACGTCGCAGCCCCACCTAGGCACAACAAAGAGGTCAGCACGCCGGTCTAAACCTAAGCGCACAGGGGTCTGGGCCCATCGCCCTTAGCACACCTGCATGTTGCATACGCGGCCGGAAGCAGACCTAGCCTAGTGGCGTTCCAGTCCAATCCGGCGCGCGCCACTCAGTCACTGACGTCACGAAGGCTTTAGCTGATACCACGACGCCGGGATACCCATAACTACTCCCGCGTGGATGGTTAGTGCGTATAGACCAAATGGCCAGACTCAGATCAAATACCCAGATCTCGTTAAGCGTGTTAAGTATCCGCGAACGCCGACCAGGGCCAGGCCCACCTCTCTCCTAGGTGGTCTGAACCTGCCCTGTCGCTCTGCCACAAAGTAACAGTCGGGGGCCGTCAGGAACCCAGGCCCACCTCTACCGGGATGGAGCCACCTGTCCTTTCAGCCCCCTCATCAGAATCACTTGCGGGTACTCAACGAGCTGACCCGACTTTAGTCACCATCTGTATAGTATGTATGTATGTATAGTATATACCCGTGATCACCTCCCAAGTGATCACGGCCCGATAGTATAGCAAGGCAGACTGACAAGAATGTAGGGCCAATGATGATAAACTAGCATCCTATACTAAGCATTTAGGATTGCAGGTAAGGTATCAACAGATGTAGCAACAATGTCAGGCTATGCATCAGAATAGGATCAACGGAAAGCAGTAACATGCTACACTACTCTAATGCAAGCAGTATAGAGGAGAATAGGCGATATCTAGTGATCAAGGGGGGGGCTTGCCTGGTTGCTCAAACAAGAAGGAGGGGTCATCGGTGACGTAGTCGACCACAGGGGCATCAGCATCGTCACGGGGTCTACCGGAGAGAAGAGGGGGGAGAAACAGTAAATACATAGCAAGCAAGTGCATAACAGGACAACAAGCAGAGCTAGACGTGTTCTATCGCGGTACAAGGTGATACTGGTGAAGGGGGGAAACATCCGGGAAAGTATCCTCGGTGTTCCGTGTTTTCGAACAGATGAACCGGAGGTGAAATGTTGAAGGTTCACTATGCTAGGGACACGTGGCGGATGAACGGGCTGCGTATCCGGATCCGTCTCGTCGTTCTGAGCAACTTTCATGTTGAAAATAATTTAATCCGAGTTACGGATTAAAAGATATGATTTTCTAAAGATTTTATTAATTTCTGGAATTTAATTAATTATTTAATTTAATTCGAAATTGGATTTATGACAATCAGCAAGATGTCATGCTGACATCAGCAGTCAACAGGGGTTGATTGGTCAACCTGACCAGTGGGTCCCACTAGTCAGTGACACATTTTAATTAAACATTTTAATTAACCTAATTAGTATTAATTAGGGGTGGGCCCCACTGTCATTGACTACTTAATTAACTAATTAACAGATCAAGTTAATTAGGTAACTAATGTATAATTAGTTTAATTAGTTGTTTAATTTAATTAACCAAAATTAATTAAGTTAATTTATTTATTTATTTATTTTTATTCTTAATTACGTTCTGGGGCGGGCCCCACATGTCATAGGTCCATTGGGGCCTATCGGGTTCGGGCGTTAGCGGGTGCGGCGCACCCGAGCGAGCGCTTGCCCGCAGGGCGGGACGAGGCCATCGAGGCCGGGCGGTCACCGGAGGGGGACGCCGGCGGGAGAGTAGCAGGGCAACGCCGGAGTGGATGTGGCCAGGGGAAGAGGGCGCTGGGGAGGTCGACGTGGCCACGGGTCGAGCGGGCGCAGCCGAGGCCGTGGTGGCCGCGAGGACGGCGCGGGTGGCAGTGGCGCGGTGACCGCGGGGGCGAAGGGCACAGCCGGACAACGCGGTGCATGGCCAGGGTGCGGCCCGACCGCGGTGAGCGCAGGGCCAGAGCGCGCGAGGCGTGGTCACGGCCGGAGCGGAGCAACGGTGGGCGCAGTGATGGTCGCGGGGCGAGGGAGAGAGGAGGACCGGGGTCCTCACTGAGCTTTGTAGGGATAGGGCAGCGGGCTCGACGGAGGTCGGGGAGGTCCGACGAGGAAGAGGATGAGGCGGCGGCAGTCCGGCGACGTCGGGCAAAGACATAGGGGATGGGCGCCGGCGTCGAGGCGCGTTGGGGCGGCGCGGGATCTAGCCCCTCCCCGATCCAGTCGAGTGGGGGCGCCTGGGAGGAGGCAGGGGGCGGCGCTCGACGGGGTGGAGGTCCAACGAAGCGGGCGTCGTCAGGGAGGCAGGGTGGTTCGATCCCGATCCAATCTGGATCGAGATGGGGAAGAGGTGGCGTCGGGGGGGAGTGGGGCGACGGGGCAGGTTAGGGTTTTCCCCCTCGTGGGGATAAGCAGGGTCGGGTCGATCGGCTGGGCCAGGTGGGCCGGCCTGGCCGGTGAGCTGGGCCGTCTGGCCCAGTTGGCCAGGGGGCCTTTTTTGTTTGTTTTGTTTTGTCTTTTGCTTTTGTATTTTCTTTTCTTATTTCTTTTCTGTTTTAATTCATTTAAAAGTATTTAGGCATTTTATAAAAATGTGTTTACTACACCATATTTATCTATGTAATATTTAGTACAAACCGAACATTTTTATTTTAATGTTTGAAAATTTTATTATTTACCAAACTTTGAATTTGAATTTTGGACCAGTTTTGATCTTAGGAGCAGTAACAGTGGTGACGTGGCACCATTAGCGTGGGATCACTGTAGCTTAATTATCCGGGCGTCACATAATTTGTATTGTCAGCTTATTTCCGTCCAACCAAACATGTCCAGCGCTTGGTAGACACGACAGTATACTGTCCTGGGGCTGAACTCAACTGCGAGGAGCTCAGTCATTATGTTTCATGGCTTGAGGATCTTGATACTGTCAAGACAAATTTTCTTCCTGCATTTAGAAATGTTAGTACTGAAAATGTGCGACCAATAGTGTTCGTAATGAACTACGGTCACATCTATTTAGGAAGGATGGTAAGATTTTTACTATTTGTCATCAGTGCATCTTTTCCATACATTATTTTTGAAGCTAAACTTCATTGCTAAGTATGTTACCGTACGATGTTCTTCAATAGGGACTCCGATGAATGTTGTGCCTTATGGGATCGAGACTAAAGGTACCATGAGTATTATCAGCTTACGGCGAAGATATCCTACAGATTACTTTAGTGCATTCAAGATTAGCGACGGATGCTTAATAGTGCAAGACTGGACCAAATATGTGATGGGGAAGCGCAGAGAAGTACTAGGGGGCAGCAAACAGATGCGCTACCCACGATTAGGAGACAGGTTCATCTGCATGCTCCAGTTTGATCAAGGAGGAGAGCTATACATGTTTTATGTTATTTTACCTAAGAGAGAGCAGCGGGAGTGATTAGCTAGCTAGAAATGAGTTTGAGGATGATGATGTGCTACACTATTACTATGATGATAAAATAGCTAGTGTTGGTGGTAATGACTATGATGATTATTATTAGCTAGTGTTAGTGGTGATTAAATAAATACTATTGGTGGTAATGACTATGATGATGATTAAATAGCTTGTGCTGGCGGACTAGATTCAAGTGGAGGCAACATGTGGTGCACATCGAAAGTACTACTAGTCCAAACTAGATCAAGTTTGGATTAGTAGTATACTATTGACATGCATCACATATTGCCTCCACTTGAACCTAATCCACCTTCATTTGACACACTATTATGGACATAATGATGTAAACCTCATAACTGGTATTGTACCAATATTTGTACGACGGCGCATAAATACACTAAAAATTAAAAAAATTAAAAAAATACTAGTAGCGATGGACAGAAAACACGCTGCAAGTAGTTACCTTAGCAGTAGCGTGGTACTGAATAAACGCTGCAGCTATTTGTCCTAGCAGTAGCGCGTGCGGGCACGCGTTACTGCTAAGAAATAGTTGTAGCGCCTTATTAGTAGCGCGACCCCCCATGCTAATAGTGGACACAAAACCCGCGCTACTGCTAGGGTTTTCCCTAGTAGTGTACCATTACATAATAGTTGGCGATACATACAAAAGGCATACAATGCCACATGAATACAACAACCTCATACATAAGAACAACATCCGACTACGGATGAAACACAAACAGAAACTCAAACGACATCCACCCTGCTAGCCCAAGCCGCCGACCAAGAACCTATCCCCTGAACGACGAAGCAGAAGAAGAACTCAAGACAAGAAAGCATAGCTCTCACGTCATGATCATCACATTACATGTACCTGCAACTGTTGTTGTAGTAATTTGTGAGCCATGAGGACTCAGCAATCCCATTACCATGGGTATCAAGACTAGCAAAGCTTAATGGGTATGGAATGGATAAGTGGTGAGGTTGCAGCAGCGACTAAGCATGATATGGTGGCTAACTTATGAATACTAGAATAAGATGAGGAGATACGCAAACGGTCACAAACTAGTAATGATCAAGAAGTGATCCTGAAACTACTTACGTCCAAACATAAACCAAACCATTTTCACTTCCCGGACTCCGCTGGAAAGAGACCATCACAGCTACACACGCGGTTGATGCGTTTTAATTAAGTTATGTGTCAAGTTCTCTACAACCAGATATTAACAAATTCCCATCTGCCACATAACCACAAGCACGGCTTTCAAAAGATTAAACCCTGCAGGGGTGTCCCAACTTAGCCCATTATAAGCTCACGATCCACAGAGACAATCCTCCATCGCGGGATATCCGATCAGACTCGGGGTCCCGGTGCACAAGACATTTTGACAATGGTAAAAAAACAGCAAGAATGCCCGAATGTGCCGAAAAATCCTGATAGGAGCCGTGCGTATCTCGTTCTCAGGGCACACCGGATTGTCCAAACTTCCGGTAGGCCAAATCCAGAGTTGCCCCTGGCGGTCACCGGTGGTTGACGTTTTGGACCAACACTCAGAGGAGCACTGGCCCGGGGGGTTGATTAAAAAATACTAGTTGTCCGGAGAAAATCCCCTATTTAAGTTTATGTTTTTATTAGGCAAATGGTAAAAACATTGTTGGGCCTTGCTGGAAGAGTTTTATTCAAAGCAAACTGTCAAGAGGGTCCCATACCACTCACCATGTTACGGACGCAAAATCAAGGAACATAACACCGTTATGATGGAAACTAGGGCGGCAAGAGTGGAACAAAACAACCAGGCATAAGGCCGAGCCTTCCACCCTTTCCCAACATAATCCTGATCCAACATGGAGCAATCCTCAACTTCACCTGCAACTCACAATGCTATAAGAGGGGCTGAGCAAAAGTGGTAACATAGCCAAACAACGGTTTTCTAGGAAGGGTGAAAAAGGTTAGAGGCTGACATGGCAATTTGGGAGGCTTGATAAACAAGTGGTAGATAGCGCAACATAGCAATAGATCGAAGCAACTAGCATAGCAATGATAGTAGTGAGATCCAGGGTAGGTCATCTTTCCTGAAATCCCGCAAGGAATAAGAACGAGTCCATGAAGAAGATGAACGGGCAAAGACGAACCAAGCGTAGTTAAACGGATCCTCACGGTCGCAACGAAACAGGAACTAACGAGAAGAAGCACAACCGGAAAGAAGCAAACAACAAGGTAAACACACAACACATAAACATGACATAATGCACAACCAAGCATGATGCATGACAAGGCTATATGATGCTACTGATGGCAAGAGATGATGCATATAAGAACAACACATCAAAGCAAGTTTAAATGAGGCCGGGAACAACACATAACAAATCCGGTAAGTCCTCATATGCAAATTTCGAAATTGGTCCAGATCTGAATAAACCTTATGTTCAAGTAGTGAAACAGCGAGTTAAGATGCACCAAGATGATCTATGCGAAATTCTAGTCAAGTTACATATAAAGTTCATTCAATTCTGAACTACGGCCAAGAAGATATGAGCAAAACAAGATAAACATGACATTGATGCAAAATGCATTCAAACATCAAGCAAAAACTCTCAAAACATGGATGCAACATGATAAGATGAAACTACATGCAAAATCAAGCAAGATTCATATAGAGCATGCTCAAAACGGAGCAACGGTGCAACACACACTCCAAACGAGATATGACAACAATCTGCCCAAAACAGCAAGTATGCACTTTGGAAACATCAAAAAAACATGCTACAGGAATCATATGAGCACAAACTGGACATTCACTTCATGTACATATAACATACTTCAAATATCATTAAGGTTCAGGTTCATAGGCATCAAGATTAAACCAATATGATCAATGCAAAAAAGCAACTTTATAACACAGGAGCATATGCATGAGCAGAGTTAATATGATGGCATGTTAGGGGCATGAAACAAAGATGCTACAGCCAATACATCTAGCAACCAAGGGCATGGCAACAAAGTACGCATAACAAAAGAAAATAACATCATGGTATCATATACATATGGCTCATGCATTAGTGGGAAATAACAAGATAAGTTTGAATATTGAAACAGTTTCAGCAAGTGAAAAACAGCAACATTATCATAGCATGTTTGCAAGCATGGAAGAGAGGCATATGACATCCAAAATTATCGAAATTGGCATGTGAACAGAGTACTCTTAGCATGCTTAAAACATGTAATTGGAGCATCTCCAGAATAGGCATGTATCAACTAATATTAAGCTTACAACTTGGCATCATGAAGTTAACAGCAATCTGGAACATTATATAAGCATCTTCATGGCAATGAAAACATATACTATAGGACAAATATAGGGCATCAAAAGGCATGCAATGATATAGAATAACATGGGCATCAAAATATGTCAAATAATCATCTCCGGAATATGCACGGATTAATTGGTAGCATCAAGCAAACATAGCAACATGATACGACAGAAACAGACATGACAGGACATTAACAGCAAGTAGCCCACTTCACAAGTTTGATACACTCACTACAGGGCATAACAAAATACATGGATCATACCCTTGTAAATATGCCATAATTATGCTCCTAATACATGTAGACATGATGCTCAAAAGAGAGTCACACAAAAAGATATAAAAATGACAAATAGGCAAGTTACAACAGTTTTCAGCAGTTAATAGCAGCATGCACTTTTGCAACAGGTATTAAGATATCTATATGCACTGTACCATGAAGGCAAAGCACAAAAACATGTATAGCATGAAGAGCAGAACATGTACATATCAAGATCATCACCATAGCATCCAGAGGGACAAAGTTATAGCACTCACAAGATGCATACATGATGTTAACAATTAGTAGATTATATCACTTAGCAGTTTTGCAACAAAGATTAAGGCATCATCATGAACAGGAACATGCATGCAAACTACTCCATCACGAAGAGTATCAAGATATTAACATTTTGACATGTCATGCACGCAAAACTGAGCAACATGCACAAAGTTATGGTATGACAAACATGAGCACATATGCTGAAAATTCTGTGACTTGGCCATTTTCTGGAAAAAAACAGACAGGTGCTAGATAGTTAACATGCACACTTGGCGAGGGATAGGGTCGGTGCTCACATTGGGCTTCGGCCCTGGCGAAGAGGAGGCGAGGCAGGCCGGCGCGCTGGGCCGGATCGCCCACGCGGGCCCATGCGGAGGTTCGACGCGACGTCGTCCTCCTCGTGCGCCGCACGAGAAGGGAGGAGGCCGACGGCCATGGCAGCAGCTGGTGGTGGCTCCGGCTGCCGGAAGGAGCCCGGGATGGCGGGAACGGGCGCGGGGTCGACAGATCTGCCGGATCCGGGCGGCACCTCGCCAGATCGGAGCACAAGCGGCGGCGAGCTTCACGGGACGGAGGCGGATCCTGGCACGGGAGAAGAGGCCGGTGGGGTTAGGGCAGAGAGAGGAGGAGGAAAAGCAGGGTGGCGGTGGTGGCGACCTCCGGCGAAGGCGGCGGCGAAGTCCGGTGATGGGCGGCAGGGCCGGAGCGGAGGGCGGCGGGGCTGCACGCGGGGCGCGCGCGGGGGCGCGCGCGGGCCTGGTCGCGGCCCGGGGCAGGCCGACTGCGGGCCGCGGTGGTGGGAGGCGCAGTGGAGGCGAGGTGGTAGCGTTTGATTGGCTTGGGGCCAGCGGTGGACGTTTCTGGCGCGGGATGGACATGTCCGGCGGCGAGAGGAGGAAGGAGCTAGGGTTAGAACGCGAATTTCGGGGGGGGGGGCATATTTATAGGCAGAGGGAGCTACGAGAGTCCAAATGAGGTGCGGTTTTCGCCCACATGATCGTGATCCAATGACGGAGAGCATGGAGGTGGTTTAGCTGGGTTAGTGGGCTGTTGTGGAGGGGTGCTGGGCTGCAAAGTGAGAGGGGTTTCGGTTAACTCGGTTAACCGTTGGGGCATCAAACGACCTCCGAATGGAACGAAATTTTACAGGCGGTCTACCGGTGATATACCAAGGCCACTCGTCAACTCTCGGCCCATTCCGAGAATGTTTTTCTCCCACTCACGAAACATGGTTTGAGAGGGGCGATGGGTGCGTGCGAGTGTGGTTGTTCTTAGAACGGACAGCGGAGAGAACCATGGGAACCCGAACGGATGCAAGTTTTGAAAAACATGCTGATGAAATGCAGATGATGACATGGCAAAGTGCAACACGCAAGCAAATGACATGGCAACGAGGACGAATAACTGGAAGACACCAAGCACATCCGTATCGGGGCATTACAGTGACGCTGCGATGGGCTCGGTGATGACCTCCTTCCTGCTGTCCTGGGAGTCTTGGTCTTGTTGCACCAGAATGAAAACCTTTGGCTAATTCCTCAGGAGTCTGCGCATGCGGCTTGCCTCCCTTGCAACAAAGAGGAAACCTGCGCTCTGCGTCCGCTGGCGCCCGCCTGGCGCCCGTCTGGCCTTGGTCGTCATGGCTCACGTCAGCTAAGCCTCGTGAGGTGCACCTTGCATAGAACTCTCCGCCCCTCGGGAGCCAGCCTGAAGAGGCCGATTCCCTCAGGGGTCCTGGCGTCATCTGCCTCGCGAGGCTTGACCCCTCATGAGGATCTTGAGCTGTTGATGTTGAAACTGGGCCATACCAGGCCGTCGGTGGAGCTACGTGGTGGGCCGCACGCAGGCAGGGCTGGATACCCCCATATCCAGAACGCGACAGTAGCCCCTGGGCCCAAGGCGCGCTCGGACTTGTCTTCCAGGCGTAGCCAAAGGGCAAGTGCGGAGCGCCGCGGCCCGTAACCACCCGCGGCCTTAATGAAGCAAGGCGATTGATGGGACGTGGGCATCTCCGTTTCCCCATGCTACCTCGGTAACTATTAAATTTGACAGAACGATGCGGCATGCAGAAGATCATCATGGCGCGAGGTCGTGGAGGCTGGTGGTTGGCCTTCCTCGGCTATAAATGAGGGGGAGTGGCAGAACCCCCCGCCATCTCTCCTTCGTCTTGCTCCCGCCTTATTCTTCTCTTTCTCGCTTCCATGGCGCCGATTAGGAGGTACTCAACGGCCAAAAAGGGGAAGGCCCCTAGGGAGGGGCCTGATCCTCTCCCGCCGAAGAAGCGGCTCTGCCTCCCTCATGATGCCGGCGTAGGGCGAGAGGTGACCAGGCCTTGGCAATCGAGGCCTCTGCCTGGCTTCCCCCTCCCCATGTACGCCCGAGCTCGGGATGAAGATGTGCATCGTCGAGCTGTCCCTAACAATGGTGGCAGGGCCGCCATTTCCCTGCCGACCGCGCCACGGACTCACGCTGAGGGTAGCTCATGCGAGTTTGTGGTGTGGGCGGTGATGCCTCCGACTCCTAGATCTGGCTCCCGAGGTTCTTTTCCAGCGAGCTGTCTCCGAGGGGGGCGCTTGAGCTATGGCTGCAGCACGTTGGGTGCTGCAGCTTGGCCACGAAGCTGAAGTTGAGGTGGTGCCCCCCGGAGACGTCTTCATGAGCGCGGATGGGGTGAGGTCACCCGGGCTTGCCGCGTAGAGGGAGCCCTGGCGATTCACTTTGAGTACGATGGCGCGGCCACCTTATTCTTCAAGGTCTACAACGAGGAGGGCGAACGGTTGGAGTGCTGCCCCGGAGGAAGCAACCTGCGGGGTGCCGCAGCGGGAGCTGGGCTCGCTTCTGTCTCCTTGGGCGCCTCCTCCAGTAGCAGCGGCGACTCCTGGGAGTCCAGTGACTCTTCTGAGCCCAGCGAGTCTCCGGAGTTGAGAGATGATAGTTACGTGCCGCCAAGCTCCCACCAAAGTCGGAGCGCGGCAGCGGCTTCCACGCGGTGTTGCCGGTGATGCCCAATGGCTTATGAGCTTCCGTTCTTCGTTTGCCTTCCTGCGCGAAATGAAAATCAGCCCCCGTGGATTTGTAAGGATCGAAATGTATTCAATATCAGTGTTGCTTTCTTTGATTTCATGATGAATTCGTGTATCCCGGCACGGTTCCTCCCTTTTCTTTTCCCTAGACAGCACGACGCTCTACACCGATGGGACCCAGTCCCCAGGCAGGCTTCAGCCGTCGCTAGTATGCCAGGTCATGATGCTGTGGTCAAGGCTAGGAGGTGAGCGGCCCGAGGTCCGATAAGAGCTCATGAGACGCGATGCTCACGAGGTCCCCCTTGGCGTGCAAGCAGCCGCCCAGTGAATTGAAAAGAGGAGCGAAACCGCCCAAATGGGACTGCGAGGCGGGGCGTGCAGGGAGAGAAGCCGATGCCATAGCGAATCGTGACTTATCTTTTGGTGTCCCAGTCCGTCAGGAAGAGGGTGCTTGCTCTTGCGTCTGTGGCGGTATCATTGGGCGCAGCCCGCAACGGCCACTGTCTTGCCTTGCTCGTCCAGGTGCTCTACGTCCTCAGGTCCCAACCCTCGAGCGTGCTCATCCGCCGCTGGTATGCCAGGTCGCGGTGCCGTGGTCAAGGCCAGGGGGTGAGGGATGGAGAGCCGGTAGGAGCTCCCGAGATGCGATGCTCAGGACCTCCTCTTTAATGTGCAAGCAACTGGCGAGGCAAGATGGCGGTCGTCCAAGCCGGCTGGTGAATCCCCGCCAGGTGAACCTACAGGTTAGATGATAGAAGGGGTCGAGAACCCTCGCGGAGCAGGCTGCAGCCGAGGGCCCTCGGCACCGGACGAAGGCACCGAGGACCTAGTGCGGTGTTGTGCACGAGGCGGGTCGCGAACCAGAGCTCTATCCTCGGGTTTGTTAGCGTTGCAGGGACGGACCCAAGCACAAGCATTGTGCCGACATGAGTTGCCATGTAGCAAGGCGAGCGAGGGATAAGCCAGCAAACACAAGGGGGCCGCGAGGCGGCTAAGACTCACGGCCGTAGAGTGACAATCATTGGTAAACTCGTGGAAGACGGTTAGACAATCCTGGTGAATGCAAAACGATACACACCACAGGAACAGACCCATTCGGCCCAGGGATGATGCAGCCCGAGGGGCGCCCCCAAACCGAACGAACCAGAGAGATGTCACCTGGTACCGTCGCTGAAGAGGTGTTGGGGTAGCCAAAAATGCGCGCTGCTGGAGTCGTCCCTCACGAGCCACTCTGGCCCTGAGCCTCCTGGAGGGCCCGGGAGGCTCCTGGAGGTGCTCCCCCATCTCCGCCAGGATCGCCTGATGCCTGGCCTCGCGAGCCGCGAGGGCATACCTCATGAAGCGCTGGAACACCGCAGCCGCGCCAGGCAGGCCGAAAGGCATGCAGACGTAGTTGTGGGGTGTACCCTTGCATCGGCCGATACGAGACGGCTAGAAGAGCTGCCGAGTCGTGACCCTGTTGAGCCCGGGGATGTCGATGCCAAAGCGGAACTCCTTACCCTCGCCAGGGCAGTGAGCCGCGCCTTATGGCAGGCGGCGATCGCCTTGCATGACCCTTGCCTCTTGAATCTCCTCGATTGCCTTGCTGATGAACTCCTAAACACTTGGCGCCTCCCGCCTGATGCCTTCTCCTGGTAAGCGTGCTCTGAAGAGCGCCTCCACATGGTGCCCGAGCACCTCCCTCGTGACTCTGGCTAGGTCTGAGGCCCTCCCGAGGAGAGCCCCCAAGCTCAGCCTGAGAGGGGCGCCGGGTGCGCCTTCCTATGCGACGGGTGAAGGCGCCGCGTCCGGGGACGCGAGGCTCAGTGCGGCATCCTCGGGCGATGCTCCTTCACGAGATCCCTGTCCCAGCTGCAGCTTCTTCGTCTTGGGGGCGACCTTAGGAGGGAGGGCACACCCTCATCTTCAAGGTTCTCGACTGCTGTATCCTGGAAGGCGCGCTTGAGGGAGCACACCGCATCCTTCTACTGACATGCGATCGTGATGACGCCGCCACTTCCTAGCATCTTGAGGACGTTGTAGCCGTGGTGTGTAGCTTCCATGAACTTGGCTAGTGCTGGGTACCCTAGGATGGCGTTGTAGGGCAGGCGAATGTCCGCGACATCGAAGTCGATGAGCTCGGTGCGATAGTTGTTGCGCTCGCCGAAGGTTACAAGGAGGCGGACCTGCCCAATCGGGTGTGTGGAACAGTCGGTCACTCCTGAAAATGGCTTGATTGGCTGAAGCTGGTAGTACGGCAATTGGAGTATGTCGAACGTTTGAACACACAGGACACTGAGCCCCGCACTATCGATGAGAGTCTTGGTGATAGCTACATTGCTGATGACGGCAGAGCAGAGCATGGGGAGTGCACTGGCAGTGGCCGCGCACTTGAGCTGGTCTGAGGAGCTGAAGGTGACGGCACACTTGGACCACCTGAGAGGGCGAGTTGCTTCGAGCTTGGGGAGCACTGCATTCACCTCGCGCGCGAACTTCATAAGGATGCGGTGGGAAGCTGTGGCCTGCGAGCCGCCCAGGATGCAGGCGATGGCTCGTGGCTCCTGGAAGCCCCCAGCCCCCTCATCCTAGTGGTGATCTTCGTTCCTTCTTGGTGGTAGAGGGAGTGGAGGCAGAGATGCATTGCCCTGAGGGCGCTCCTCACGAGGATGCTCCCTCCAGGCACCCTTGCAAGGTTGGCCCTGCCAGCAGTCCTCCCGAGGCTAGTCACGCCACTCCTGACAGTGGTCGCATCCAGCCCGGCGTCCTCCATCTCTGCCACCTCCACGGTCGTAGCCTCGATCATTGCGCTCGGGGCGTCGACCGAGGCGCCCATCGCAGAGGGCCCTGAGCTCCTGGCAGTCGTTGATGTTGTGGCTGTGAATGTTGTGGAAGACGCAGAATGGACAGTTGCTCTTGGATGAATCGGGGTGGTCACAGCCGCGCTTCGTCTCTGGCTCTGCCGCGAGCACGGCCAGCCCCTTGCGCTTCACATCCTTGGCCTTGGCTTTCTTGTCTTCTAGATCATCCTTGGGGAGCTCGAGGAGGGAGAGGCGCCCCTCCTCAGCCCTCGCGCACTTGTTCGCCATGTTGAACATCTCCAGGGTTGTGCCGAGATCCTCATGGATGGTGACCTCCTCCTTCATCTTGACATCACGGACACCATCAGCGAACGCTGAGATGATGGCCTCTTCCGACACCTTGGGAATCTTGAGGCGAACGTTGTTGAAGCACTGGATATACTTCTGCCGGGTCTCTCCAGGCTGCTGCTTGATGCGATGCAGGTCTCCCGCGGCCGACGGACGGTCACGCGTGCCCTGGAAGTTGGCGATGAAGTAGTCGTGCATCTCCTCCCAGGAAGAGACCGACCCCTCGGTAAGGTTCAGGAGCCAAGAACGCGCGCCATCCTTAAGGGCCATCGGGAACCAGTTCGCCATGATCTTATCGTTGCTGTTGGCCGCCTTGATGCTCAGCTCGTAGAGCTGCAGGAACTCGGCGGGGTCGGCGGTGCCATCGTAGCGTGGGGGCAGGTCAGGCTTGAACTTGCTCAGCCAGACGATGTTGCGGAGCTCCGGGGTGAACGCGCGGCATCCTGCTGTGGCCACTGGAGCCCGTCAAGGAGGAGGAACCTGGTCCATGTGCACGCGCACCGCCACCTCCTGTGGCGGTACGCGGGCCTGGTGCGGTGGTGCTTGAAGTACACACGCTTCTCCTAGAGGTCGCTACACCACCTGGCAGCTCACATCCTCCCGAGAAGGCGCCGGGCGCGGCGGGTCGCGCCGTGGTGCCACACTCCTTGGCTCGACGATGACGCCCTGGGCCAGAGGTGGTGGAGGAGCCCCGTGAGCCACGTCACCCGCGGCAGGTGGCTGTTGAGGCAGTCAGCAGGGCAGAGCGGGCCAGAGCCCCCGGCCATGCTGATGAGCTCAGCGTTCCGCTCGAGCCACTCCTCGTACAAGTCATCAACCGGGTGGTAGCGAAGGAGCTCTCGCGCCATGAGCAGAGCGGCCTGCGCGTCCGCCAGGCCGTGACGCGCATGGGAAGACAAAGCTGCTGGAGTCAGTGATGGGGTGGCGGTGCGCCCGTCGCGGCGCACTGACGGGTGCAGCGATGAAGCCTGCTGCTCGTGGCCGACAGGGCCCGTGGCGGCGTTGGCCACCGAAGACGGAGCACGACGAGCACAACCATCGCCCGCCGGAGCTGTCTGAGTGACATGGGCGGCGACTGCAGCCCGGCGCTCGGTGTGAGCTTGGCTTGCATCGGCCATGGAGGTGTCGGAGTGATGGTGAATCAATCGATGGAAGAGAAGATCTGATGCACCCCTACCTAGCGTGCCAAATGTCGGATTACGGGTTCCACAAACCCTTGAGAGGTTTGAACTCTAGGGTGCGTGCGGAGATCTCAATCTACCCAGCCTGCCTACTCGCGATCCTCCTAAGCCTAGCGTGTCGAGCTTGAAGGGACAAAGAGACACAGCAGTTTATCCTTGTTTGGGCCACCTTGCGGTGTAATACCCTACTCCAGCGGTTTGGTGGATTGCCTCGGAGGGCTGAGGATGAATTAGTACATTGGATGAACTGGCCTCAGGAGGTGAGGTGTTCTTGAGCTCAAGAGAGCTGGTGGATCCGAACTAGTTGCCTCTCTATGGTGGTGGCTAAGTCCTATTTATAGTGGCCTTGGTCCCCTTCCCAAATGTTGGTGGGAAGGGATCCAACAACAGCTGGATTTGAAAGGGGACAAGTAGTATAGCTTATCCTAAAAAAAGTAGTCTTCGACTGCAAAAAGCCTCTGGTCGTGACGCTGTGGTGGGCTCAGTGATTAACTCCTTCCTGTCGTCCTGACGGTCTTGGTCTTGTTGCACCAGAATGGAAACCTTTGGTTGATTCTTCAGGACTCCGCGCCTGCGGCTTGCCTCCCTTGCACCGAGGAGGAAACATGCGCTCTGCGCCCGCTGGCCCCGCGTGGCACCCGTCTGGCCTTGGTCGTCATGGCTCACGTCAGCTGAGCCTCGTGAGGTGCACCTTGCATAGAACTCTCTGCCCCTCGGGAGCCAGCCTGAAGAGGCCGATCCCCTCGGGGATCTTGGCATCGTCCGCCTCGCGAGGCTTGGCCCCTCGCCAGGGTCTTGAGTTGTTGATGTTGAAACTGGGTCGTACCAGGCCGTCGATGGAGCCACGTGGTGGGCCACAGGGAGGGAAGGCTGGATACCCCCATATCCAGAACGCCGACAGAACCCGCACCCAGTGAAGGCGGATACTTGCCTTTCGAGGTTGGGTGCCATGCCTTCACTCACGAGCTGCGGCAAGTACGTTGGCCATCTGCCCGCGTTTTCAAACTAGAAATACTAGAAAAGTATGATGGAACGCTGAATGGGGCAGAGTTCTTGAGCATCCACACAATTGTTGTTCAAGCTGCCGCAGGAAGATATGAGAAGGTATTCACCAACTACTTCCCTTTGGCACTCAAGCTAAACGTGAGGTCATGGCTGATGCACATGCCGGAGAATTCCGTTTCGTCCTGGGCTGACCTATGCAATGAGTTTGTGGGTGCCTTCACGGGCGGCCACCAAGAACCAGGGCGGCCCAGCGACTTCCAACTCCTTCCACAGAAGGAAGGGGAAAGTTTGCAGAAGTCCATCAAAGGTTTAGCCGGGTGCACAGGAACATTCCAGATATCCACCCGACAGCTGTAATTGTCACGTTCTAGTCAAAGATGCATCCAGGAGGATATGTTCCAAGATGAACGTCCGGTTGCCCAAGACTGTGAATGAGATATACACCTTGGCGGATAAGTGCGCCCGTACAGAGGAAGGGAGGCAACTCCCCGGAGAAGAGGACGGCATCAAAGTTGACTCAGAGTATGACGACGATGCCACTAACCCAAAGAGAAAGAATAAAAAGCGCAACAAGAAGCATAAAAAGAAGGCGGTACTAGCTGTTCAGGGTTCTGGCACCCCTAGTACCGGCAAGAAAGCCAAGATCGAAGCCCCTGGCAAGGAAGTTGCGGCGTGCACTGATTGCCGGGAGGCGGCAGGCCGGCAGCGGCCAAAAAAACCGGGAAGACAGACGGGCCTTACTGCAAGATCCACCGAACCAAGGGCCATGATCTCCAAGAGTGTCATTAGGTTGAGCAACTCATCAAAAATCAGAAAGCTGAGTATGAGAAGCGCGACAAGGAGAGAGACCAAGAAGGTGCTGGCGGGAAGGGCCGAGGCAGCATAGGAGGCCGCGCGGCAAGACTCTCCAGTAGCTGAAGAGCCTGCTAGAGGGCATGAAAAAAAGGAAGGTGGTGATGAAACTGATGAAGGGGATGACAGGGAAACCAATGAGCAGGAGTTCAAGAAAGCAACTGAGGCCCTGTGCCTTGATGGAGGTGCATCTTTGCACCCCTCTCACCGCCAGCTCAAACAGTGGGCGCGTGAGGTCAATGTCGTAGAGCCAGCAGCAGATTCCCGGAAGCCGCTCAAGTGGTCCCGCATGCCTATCATCTTTGATGAAGTGGATTACCCTGGCCGCACCACTACATTAGGGTGTTTGCCGTTGTTGGTTTCACCAACAATCCACAACCTCAAGGTCACAAAGATGTTAGTTGACGGTGTGGCAGGGTTGAATCTGATTTCCCCCAAGGTGATTAGCAAACTTCAGATATCAGATGAAGATCTCAAGATTACTGGCACGTTTCAAGGAATCAACCCCGGCAGGAGTCGTTCTAAGGGGAAGATTACGCTGCCGGTGACATTTGGTGGAGAAGTAAACTACCGGACGGAGAGAGTTGTGTTTGATGTGGTCGAGATCCCCTTGTCGTAAAATGGGATTCTTGGTCATCCAGCTCTGGCAAAATTCATGGCGGCATCTCACTATGCCTACAACACAGTGAAAATGCCAGGGCCAATGGGCATCATTTCCATCCTGTCATGCAAGAAAGATGCAATCATATGCATAGATAAGAAGTACCGGGATGCGGTCACTGCTGAGGCTGCAGAAGCTGCAGCTCCCGCCAAGGAAAACAAGAAAGGGAAGAAGGCTAGCAGGGATGCCGGTAAGGAATCCAGGAAGCGTGCCTCTCTGGAGTGTGTTGCACCCGTTGATGATTTGCCAGAGAGTTCCACTAGCAAGAGATCCAAAGTTGCCTTGCCTGCTGTAAAGGTCCCGGCAGGGCTGGATGGCGCTGATGGTATGTTCACCATAAACTCCACCCTTGATGACAAATAGGAAAGCGCGCTCATTGCCTTCCTGTGGGCGAATGTCGATGTGTTTTCTTGGCAACCATCTGACATCCCCAGCATTCCCAGGGAGGTAATCGAGCACCACCTTACTGTCTGCCCTCATGCTCGGCCCGTCAAGTAGAAAGTCAGGAAGCAAGCTTTAGAGCGGCAGCAATTCATTGCCGAAGAGATCAAGAAATTAGAAGCGGCTGGTTTGGTTAGAGGAGTGTTGCACCCGACATGGTTGGCGAAGCCAGTGGTTATGCGCAAGGCGAATGGGAAATGGAGGCTTTGCATAGACTTCACAAATCTGAATAAGGCATGCCCGAAGGACCCATTCCCCTTGCCGCGCATCGATCAGATTGTGGATTCCACTTCTGGGTGTGATCTTCTTTCCTTCTTGGATGCATACTCCTGATACCATCAGATATTCATGTCCAAGGAGTACGAGGAGAAGACCGCGTTGATAACTCCATGTGGTATGTACTGCTTTGTGTGGATGCCCTTTGGGTTAAAGAGTGCTGGATCCACTTTTGCAAGAGCAGTGCAAATTAGGTTTGAGCCTCAGTTGCACAGGAATATTGAAGCTTACATGGATGATATAGTGGTCAAAACCAAGGATAAATCAACACTTATTCAGGACTTTTGCAAATCTGCGCAAGATCAACTTGAAGTTGAACCCTGAGAAATGTGTGTTTGGTGTTCCCTCTACCAAGATACTTGGATTCTTTGTATCTCACCGAGGGATAGAGGCCAACCCCGACAAGATCAGAGCAATCGAGCAAAATCAAGCACCCAAGACAGTGAAGGACATGAGGCGTTTAACTGGATGTGTTGCCACGCTGAGTAGGTTCATTTCAAAGTCTGCCAAGCGCACCCTACCATTCTTCAAAATTCTGAAAAAGGCAAAGCCAATGAAGTGGACCCCGGAGGCAGAAGCACCGTTGCGAGACTTAAAAACCTATATTTCCTCTGCTCCCACCTTGGTCGCTCCTAAACCACAAGAGTCGTTGTTGTTGTACTTAGCGGCAGCCAATCAAGTGGTTAGTGTAGCACTGGTGGCGCAGCGGGAAGTAGATGAAGGAGCAGCCACAGCTATTGTCCTCCCCGGAGAAGGAAGTGAACCAGTCGCAGCAAGGTTGGGTATAGATCAGGAGAAAGAAGAGTAGGATAACGAAGGTAATCCCAAGACCACGGCAAAGAAAAAGGTAGTGCAGAGACAAGTATACTTTGTTAGGTCCCTGCTGTGGGGGGCTAGGTCAAGGTACTTGGACTGCAAAAGTTGATCTTTAGCCTCATCATAGCCTCACGGAAATTCACCACTACTTCCAAGCCCATGAGATCATAGTTGTCACTCATTTCCCTTTGCAACACATACTAAGGAACCCTGAGTCCACCGACAAAATAGTTGAATGGGCATTAGAATTGTCAAGTTTTGGTCTGAAGTATGAGAGCACCTCAACCATTCAGAGTAGGGCACTGGCGGAGTTCATTGCAGAATGGACACCTACTCTAGATGAAGAAACACCCGGCAAGGAGGCCCCCCAAGAATGGATCATGTATTTTGACGGTGCCTTCTCACTACAAGGTAGGGGCTTGCATGCTCCTTGTTGCACCCACTGGAGAACACCTCAAATATGTGATCCGAATGCGTTTTCCCGGGAGAAGGCCACCAACAACACTGCGGAATATGAAGGGCTCCTTGCCGGGCTCAGAATTGCAATGGAATTGGGAATTAAGAAGTTGATCATTCGTGGAGACTCGCAGCTCTTAGTGAGACAAGTAAACAAGGATTACCAGATTCCATTAATGGAGGCATATGTAGAGGAAGTGAGGAAGCTGGAGGAGCATTTTGATGGATTGCAAGCCGAGCACGTGCCATGTGTGGAAAACAACATCGCTGATCATCTATCAAAATGCGCTGCACAAAAGCTCTCTGTGGAACCAGGGACTTTTGTTCTCCACCTGACTCAACCCTCTGTATCCCCGACAACGATGGCCAGAAAAAGGAGGAAATTGGACTCCGGCAAGCATCTATCGGCAGGGCTCTCCGAAGTCCCTGGTAGAGAGGCTGGCGGGAATAACTCCACTTTGCCTGGTGAGCAGCACCCTCCCGCCGAACTACAAGTTCTTGCGGTTGAGATATGCGCTCCCACGAACGAGGAGGTGCCATTTGTCCTTGTTGCCAAGCCTCAAGCTCTGACTTGGGCATGGCACATAGTCCACTACCTCCAAACAAGAGGACTTCCCGAGGAGCAAGAAGAAGCCGAAAGAGTAGCCTGGAGGGCCAGTATGTATCAATTTGTCGATGACACATTGTATTGAAGAAGGCCCAATGGTGTGAAATTGAAGTGCATTTGCCGGAAGAGGGGAAGGAACTATTGGCAAAAATACACAAAGGCATGTGCGGTGTGGTACCCCGGCTCAGAGAAACCAGAATGCCCCATATTCCAGCCCATAGATCGAGGAGAAGTCTTCTGGAATACGTCACTACTTAGCATAGAACAAATCAGGTCTTTATTTCAATCTATATGGGTACGAGGGGATACATCGGCATGGTGACACTACGCCTGCCACGGTTTCTCCATGCAAGCAGCAGAACAACTCGAAGCAGCGGAATAAATCTAGCAGCGGACAACAACAATGGTGATGAACTCCACTCCGTTGGGACTCTAGCTGGAACGCTTATCCTAGCTCGCAAACAAGGGATCCACGGCAAAGAAGCAATCAAATCTAGCATGACCTGCAAACTGGCATGACACGCCGGGTCAGTACATTGAATCTACTTGCAAGCTCACAGCAACCAAGAGCAATCAAGACAAACAACGGCATGGCAATTATATGTTACTTAGCAATGATGCACCTGATACTATCAGAACAACATGGTATGTACAACATGATACCGCTAGCACAATAAGAGCATGGCATGAACATAAGAACATGATGATACTAGCATGCAGCATGATGACACTACCATGCACCAACACACTCTGCTCGGGTTACCTCGTAACCATCACATGCATAAGCTTACCATCACGGACATCAAATGATCATCTTAGGATCAAATCAAGCTTGGTATTAACAATACCGTAGTAATCATTACATGACCACAAGGAGCTTGACCTTTACTCGTGATTCTCGCACAACATCACAAATATCCACCAACTCGGTATCCACGATACCACAGTGATCCTCTCATGATCACATAAAGATCAACCAACTTCTCTCATCATCAAACCGGGGTTGTTATTAATCAAGTTACTATTATTACTGTTGACCCATAGTGTGACCTACTACAAACTGGGCCCATATCCGCGGGCATGACTATCGATAGGTTTAACACACACTCTGCAGAGGTTAGCACACTGTACCCGCACCACGGAACCCATGGCCCCACGGGTAGACCAACGGCATTCCGACAAAACCGATATATTGCCATCACACTCTCCCGGCCACTCCGACTAACTCCCCTTTGGGCTAAGTCCTGGGTGGCGCCAATGTCAACTCATGACATCCAACGGCCACCGTCGTGGCAAAACAATAAACGGTCCCAAACGGGGACAAGCCGGCTATAACAACTACGGGCACACAAGGCTTATGTTGTCCTACCCAGCCAAGGTAGCGCCCGCGCATAACCTTCCCTCGTTGGAGGCACCGGCGAGATGCATGACAATAGACCTAGTTAGGACCCCCCCCCCCCCACAAGGCAAGTGTGGCTGCATTGGTTAGCTCGATTGAGTGGCACCATGACTCAGCTAACATTTGTTCAAGTTCATTTATGTCCGGTTAAACTTGAATGCAATATGCTGAGCCATACTAAAATAACATGATGCAACTATAATGCATGATATCAACATAAGTATGGGGGTGCAACATAATCATCAAGCATATCAACAACAATAAATCATATATCCGAATGAGCATGGCATACTGACGAGCATGAATATCACAAGTATAACACTACTCATAGCATAACATGACCACTAGCATCGGAAATAACTATCATGCAAGAACATAACGGTAATACTACCAAGTAAGCATATAACCAGCTAGATGCAAAGGAAACATGCATGGCAACGGTACTAGATAACAGATGATAAGCATGCATCAGAACGAACATCACTACTACCAGCATGTAGTACTACCGAGCATGACATACAATAATACTAGCAAGAAGTGCAAGATAACAAGATGCAGAAGAGCATAGCATGAAGGTGAACATAGATCTATAAGCATTACCGAAACAACTATAGCAGTTGTAGACAAACAAGCACTTCTTAAATGTTAAAGTAGAAAACCATGGCTACTGCATGGCTATCATGCAAGTGGTTGTCGTGGTTTTCCTGGGGATGAAGAAATCACTGGGAGGAAGTGCGGAAAGATCGTAGAAGGAATCGCAGAAGGAATCACCTGAAAAGTTTCTCTCCCATAGTGGGATGATTAGGGGTAAGGGAAATAAGGTCATTTCTAGTATGTCAAACCATAGAGAAAATGATATGAACAGAACGGGCTTGACGAGACAAAGATGTGGGCTTTGGAATCACCTCAACCGGAGTTACAAGCAAAAAGTTGTGGTTGTTTACTTTTTAGGCCAAAAAGGGCTAAAACAGTGAATGTTCATCAGATAGAGGATTCGGCCGGCTGGGTTAAAACAGAAAATGCATTACTAAAAATATGTCTTCAGAAATAAGAAAGTGTATTCTGATGGATTACGTCTCCACTTACGCTAACGTGGCGGGGCGGGGTCAACACTGAGAGGCTTACAGGAGGGACCCACCTCGCCCTCTCTCTCCTCCTGCTCCTCTTCTTCTTCTCGACGGTTATAGAGGCAGGGCGAGCCGGCAGACCTCGACAAAGATTTCGGGCAGCCCCATCCATGTCCCGCGGCACTCGAGCTACTGGCGTGCTCGGGGAGTCGAGCCGCACCTGCTTGCGTGCTCCATGGGCACAGCAGAGCTCCGAAACAGGTGGGGTTTCCTCAATGGCGCACGATGGCGTCGGCCTCCACTGAGGAGCATGACATGATGCCAAAGAGGAGGATGTGGGATGCGAGATGGGCTTGAGGATGACGATGGGGGCCTCGGTGGTGATGTAGCAGCGAGAGAGAGGTCCTGACACTTGAATTTGAGCCGAGGGGAGGCGGCGGCCATGGTGGCAGAGGGAGGATAGGAGGGATCCTCGAGCTCGATTTGGTGGTCGGGGTGGCTAGAGGGGGAGTGGGGAGGAGCTTGGAGTGCTCGGAGGGCTCGGGGATGCCCATTTATAGGCGGGGCGAGGGAGGACGAGTCGAGTATAGCCGACGACGCATGAACGGGGCCTCTAGCGATGGCAGGGCATGGGCGGGCGGACGAGAGCGGCGAGAGAGGACAAGAGGGGCTCACGGAGCAGAGACAACCAAGGGGGCACGGGGGGAAGCGGACAGAGGAGAAAGACAACGGTCGGCTACATTTTTCCCGTGGGCGTGCAACGACGAGCGCCAGCGAGCAGGCTACAGGAGGGGGAGAGAACTCCAAAGGGGTGGAGAAGGCACGTGGAACCCGCTAGACATGCATGGGCGCGCTAGAATGACGATCACGACCAAGGCCCGAGAAAAATGACGTCCTGGATGCGCTCACTGCATGCCAAGTTTGTGGTCACCACTCAGACTGGCAAGGATAGGACTCAACTGGCAGGCAAACAATGTCTAGAGTGAAGTCCCTTCTACCAGGAGCAGAGAGAAGGTGATGGATCAAGCAGAGGAGCTCTGGATCGATGGGATTCATCCCTGGAACATTGTTGTTGCAGTTGTTTGATTGAGACTGTGGATATCAGAGAGGTTATAGGGACAAGATATGATGACTGGGATGCTTAGGGTCAAAGGAATGATCATCCTGTGAAGTTTGAGATGAGTTGGACCAATATTTAATACACTTGCTTAATAACTGCTTAAATTGGTCCAAAATCAAGATCATGATGAAGCACTCACATAAAGTGATGGATTAGGCTAAAAATGCACATGGCCGGATATTTGGTCATGAGAGGATGCCATCAGATTTTCATGCCATTTGGCCAAGCCAAAATGGTACTTCCTTCATAAAGCACCTCTCTGGATAGAAACTTAGGAAAAAACCTGAGGGAAAATGGCTAGGTGAAATGAGCCCAAATTTAGTGGAGATATGTTATATGGATAGGAGAAGGTCTTGGTAAATATACAGCTTAATTGAAGCAATAGAAATTATACTTGCTTCACAAACTGAAAATCTGACCTGAAACAAAGCTTTGAAGCTAAGCTCACATGGATGAGTTACATGAGCTCAAATTTGGTAGAGAGACATGATATGATGATATTGAAGTCATGTCAAAATTTTAACTCATTTGGATATGCCTAGCTTATACCTCCTTCACAAAGTTCTTTTCTGGACAGAAACTTTGGAAAATCACTGATAAATAATTACTAGGCAAATGAGTATGAAAATTTCCATGAGGCAATTATATGGACAGGAAAAGGTGTCCAAAATTTTTGGAGTCAAATGAGCAAAGATAAATAGCACTTGCTTCACAAAGTGCCATTTAGGGCAGAATAGGAAAAGGAATATTGGTGGAATATTTTTGGACATGGCAGTGAATAGTTTTGCATATTTGAGAAAGATATGACCCAAACAATTTATGAGAATTATTTGGGAATTTATGGAGCGACAGAAATATAGGTTGGTTTACAACCTAGGGCAAATAGGGTTATTCCTTTAACAGAAAAAGGAATATTCCCATGCAAAAGAATATTGAGGTTGGTCCATGATGAAAATGGCAGGGTCTCGGGATGGATATGAGGATGACAAGCCACTCTAGAAAGGAAGAAGAGGTTATCTTCTCCAGTTTCCAGACCACATAGCCACAGAAAAAGAAATCTTAAGCAAAAATCATCAGAAAATCAAAAGAAAAAGAAAGGGCCAAAAATCAGGGTGTGGCAGGCGGCTCCCATATTGGATCAATAGCCTTAGTTGGAAAAGCTTTCCGGTAAGGTTTCTACTGTCCCACGGCCCTCCAAGATGCGATTGAGCTAGTCACTAGATGTGAAGCCTGCCAGTTCCACTCCAAGAACATCCATCAGCCTGCTCAAGTTCTCCAAACGATCCCTTTGTCATGGCCATTTTTGGTCTGGGGGCTCGACATCTTGGGGCCCTTCCCCCGTGCTACCGGGGGCTTTGAATTCTTGTACGTTGCAATATACAAGTTTACAAAGTGGCCAGAAGTGGAGCCTATGAGGAAGGTAACCGCACAATCAGCTATCAAGTTCTTGAAAGGATTGGTGTGCCATTTCGGATTACCCGCCAGAGTTATCCCTGACAATAGCACCCAATTCACAAGCCGCGCCTTCATGCAATACGTTCAAACCCTCAGAAGCAAGTGATACGTCTCCAACGCATCTACTTTTCCAAACACTTTTGCCCTTGTTTTGGACTCTAACTTGCATGCTTTGAATGAAACTAACCCGGACTAACGTTGTTTTCAGCAGAACTGCCATGATGTTGTTTTAAGTCTAGAAAAGAAAAGTTCTCGAAATGTCCAGAAAATCCATGGAGGCACTTTTTGGAAAATATAAAAAATACTGGCAAAAGAATCAAGACCAGGGGGGCCACACCCTGTCCACGAGGGAGGGGCGCCCCCTCCCCCTGGGCGCGCCCCCCTGTCTCGTGGGCCCGCTGGACCTACACCGACCTCAACTCCAACTCCATATAATCACGTTCGGGGAGAAAAAAATCAGGGAGAAAGTTTCATCGTGTTTTACGATACGGAGCCGCCGCCAAGCCCTAATCTCTCTCGGGAGGGCTGATCTGGAGTCCGTTCGGGGCTTCGGAGAGGGGGATTCGTCGTCGTCGTCATCATCAACCATTCTCCATCACCAATTTCATGATGCTCACCGCCGTGCGTGAGTAATTCCATCGTAGGCTTGCTGGACGATGATGGGCTGGATGAGATTTACCATGTAATCAAGTTAGGTTTGTTAGAGTTTGATCCTTAGTATCCACTATGTTCTGAGATTGATGTTGCTATGACTTTGCTAAGCTTAATGCTTGTCACTAGGGCCTGAGTGCCATGATTTTAGATCTGAATCTATTATGTTTTCATGAATATATGTGTGTTCTTGATCCTATCTTGCAAGTCTATAGTCACCTATTATGTGTTATGATCCGACAACCCCGAAGTGACAATAATCGAGATACTTCTCGGTGATGACCATAGTTTGAGGAGTTCATGTATTCACTATGTGCTAATGCTTTGTTCCGGTTCTCTATTAAAAGGAGGCCTTAATATCCCTTAGTTTCCACTAGGACCCCGCTGCCACGGGAGGGTAGGACAAAAGATGTCATGCAAGTTCTTTTCCATAAGCACGTATGACTATTTACGGAATACATGCCTACATTACATTGATGAATTGGAGCTAGTTCTGTGTCACCCTATGTTATAACTATTACATGAGGAATCGCATCCGGCATAATTATCCATCACTGATCCATTGCCTACGAGCTTTTCACATATTGTTCTTCGCTTATTTACTTTTCCGTTGCTACTGTTACAACTACTACAAAACCCAAAAATATTACTTTTGCCACTGTTACCTTTATTATCATACTACGTTGCTACTAAATACTTTGCTGCAGATACTAAGTTATCCAGGTGTGGTTGAATTGACAACTCAACTGCTAATACTCAAGAATATTCTTTGGCTCCCCTTGTGTCGAATCAATAAATTTGGGTTGAATACTTTACCCTCGAAAGCTGTTGCGATCCCCTACACTTGTGGGTTATCAAGACTAATTTATGGCGCTGTTGCCGGGGAGCATAGCTCTATTCTCTGAGTCACTTGGGATTTATATCTGTTGATCACTATGAAGAACTTGAAAGACGCGAAAACTACGATCTATCCCTCAACTACGAGGGGAGGTAAGGAACTGCCATCTAGCTCTGCACTAGATTCTCCTTCTACTTTGAGTAAGCTTGCGACACCTAAACCTGCTACTGCTATGAATTCTGATATGTCGCACGTTATTGATGATGCCACTTCTACTATGCATGATACTTATGATGAAACTACTTCTGTGCGTGATACTACTTTGCCATTAGGTGAATTTCTTGATGAACAACTTGCTAGAGTTAGGGGGAATTGAATTATTGAAGATGCTATTATTGATGATAGTGATGATGAAAATTCCCCCAATGATTATGAATTGCCTGTTGTTCCTGAGGGTTATGTTATGAATGAAGAAGTTGCTAGAGCTATCTTTGCTTGCAATGATAGATATGATCTTAAGAAACTATTAGCTAAATGGAAGCAGCAGTCTCTTAATGCTAGAATGAAACCTGACCCTTCTTTTGCTACTTCACCTATCTGCGTTACTGATAAGGATTATGAATTCTCTGCTGATCCTGAAATTATTACTTTAGTTGAATCTGATCCTTTTTATGGCCTTGAATCTGAAACTGTTGTGGCACATCTTACCAAGTTGAATGATATAGCTACCCTGTTTACTCATGATGATAAATCTCGCTATTATTATATCCTTAAGATATTTCCGTTCTCATTAAAGGGTGATGCTAAGACTTGGTATAATTCTCTTGCTCCTGGTTGTGTGCGTAGTCCCTAGGATATGATTTATTACTTCTCTGCTAAATATTTCCCTGCTCATAAGAAACAAGCTGCCTTGCGGGAAATATATAATTTTGTGCAAATCAAAGAAGAGAGTCTCCCACACGCTTGGGGGAGGCTTCTTCGATTGCTTAATGCTTTGCCTGATCATCCTCTCAAGAAAAATGAAATACTTGATATCTTTTATAATGGACTAACCGATGCTTCCAAGGATTACTTGGATAGTTGTGCTGGTTGTGTTTTCAGGGAAAGAACAGCCGACGAAGCTGAATTACTATTGAATAATATGTTGACTAATAATAATTAGACTCTTCCTAAGCCAATTCCTGAGGCAATTCCTAAACCAATTAAGCCAACTCCTGAGCCTATTCCTAAACCCACTCCGAAGAAGAGAGATGTTTTATTTCTCAGTCCTGAAGATATGCAAGAGGCAAAGAAATCAATGAAAGAAAAAGGTATTAAAGCTGAAGATGTTAAGAATTTACCACCTATTGAAGAAATACATGGTCTTAATATACCGCCTATTGAAGAACCACATTGTCTTGATAACCCGACGCAGGTAGTAAAGGTAAGTTCTCTCTATAGATATGATAAAGTTGAAATCCCCTCTACTAAATTTCATAGCCCATGCTTAGATGAATTTGATGACTTTATGGCTAGACAAGAAAGTTATAATGCTTATGTTGGTAGAGAGTTAAAGAATAATGCTTTCGAGATAGGACACGTGAGCGATAATATGGCTAGAGTTAAAGGTGAACTCAAACTCGTTAGCAAGTATGCTTCTATGGTTGCTACTCAAGCTGAGCAAGTACTTAAAGCTCAAAATGATTTGCTTGATAAATTGAATAATAAAAATGACTTGCTGTTTGAGTGGCTACTAGAACTGGTAGAATGACTTAGGAACCTTTGTATCCTGAAGGCCACCCTAAGAGAATCGGGCAAGATTCTCAGAGAAACAATTTAGAGGCACCTAGTTCTTCTAAAAAGAAGAAAAAGAAAAACGATAGAACTTTGCATGATTCTAGTGAACCTACTGTAGACACACCTGACAATCCCAATGACATTTCTATTTCTGATGCCGAAACACAATCAGGTGATGAACATGAACCTAGTGATAATGTTAATAAAAAATTTCATGTTGATGCTCAATCTAGCAAAAATAATGATGTAGATATTGAACCTGTTGTTGATCTTGATAACCCACAATCAAAGAATCAACTTTATGATAAGAGGGATTTTGTTGCTAGGAAGCATGGTGGAGAAAGAGAACCATGGGTTCAAAAACCCATGCCCTTTCCTCCTAAACCATCCAAGACAAAGGATGATGAGGATTTTGAGCGCTTTTCTGAAATGATTAGACCTATCTTCTTACGTATGTGCTTAACTGATATGCTCAAAGTAAATCCTTATGCTAAGTATATGAAGGATATCATCACAAATAAAAGAAAGATACCAGAAGCTCAAATTTCCACCATGCTTTCTAATTACACTTTTAACGGTGGAATACCAAAGAAACTTGGAGATTCGGGTGTACCAACTTTACCATGCTCCATTAAAAGAAATTATGTTAGAACTGCTTTATGTGATCTTGGAGCCGGTGTTAGTGTTATGCCTCTCTCTTTATATCATAGACTTGAATTGAATAAGTTGACACCTACTGAAATATCTTTGCAAATGGCTGATAAATCAACTACTATACCTGTCGGTATTTGTGAGGATGTGCCTGTTGTGGTTGCAAATGTCACTATCTTAACGGACTTTTCTATTCTTGATATTCCTGAGGATGATAGTATGTCTATTATCCTTGGTAGACCCTTTTTGAATACTGTAGGGGCTGTTACTGATTGCAACAAAGGCAATGTCACTTTTCATGTTAATGGTAATGAGCATACGGTACACTTTCCGAGGAAACAACCACAAGTTCATAGCATCAATTCTATTGGAAAAGTTCCAACTATCATTATTGGAGGTTTTGAATTTCCTTTCCCTATTGTCAAGAAAAATTATGATATTCTTATTGTTGGGGATTTTCATATCCCCGTTGAGGTAACTTAGTGTTATTCGAAATTTCTCCGGTTCCGTGTTATTTGGAATGAGTTTGTTAACAAGACTTGATCAACCTTGTTAGTGGATTCATTTTGATGATCACGAGATGGATGAAACTAGAAGGCACAACCTTCTATACCCTCTTTTTACTTTCTGTTATTTAAAATAAATAAAGCAAAAATAGTATTATCTGTCTGTTTTCTGAATTATCCGTGCAATAAAACATATCCCAAAAATAAAAGTGCTCCAAATGCCCTGCAAATTTAGTATGATTTTTTATGGAATATTTGAGGATTTTAGGCACTGAAATCACTGTAGGAGGGGCAAGTACCAGGCCACGAGAGTGGAGGGCGCGCCCACCCCACCTGGGTGTGCCCCCTGTCTCGTGGGCCCCTGGTAGCCCCCCTCCACTTATGCCAGCACCCACACACTTCATCTTCTACCCAAAAAAATCCCCATCCAGTTCAAGCACGAGTTCTAGCTCATTTTACCGCGATTTTCAATCTCCTTGCTCAAAGCTCCATTCGCAAAACTGCTTTGGGAGATCGTTGCTTGGTATGTGACTCCTCCAGTGGTCCAATTAGTTTTTATTCTAGTGCTTTATTCATTGCAAATTTTTGCTGCATAGGTGACCATGTTCTTGAGCTTGCATGTTGAATTTATGAGGTCCCAAGCAATTCTAATGCATGATATAGGCTCTAGGCACTTGTAGGAGTAGTTGCTATCAATCTTGTTTAGTTTTATACACTTTTATTTTGAAGTTACTACAATTTCAGAAATTTTCAGAAAATGTTAAGGAAACTTTTGAGGGGCTCTTCTAGCCAAAGCTCTCGGGAAAAGCAAGCTAAAGAGAAGGAAAAAGGCAAGTATAATCTTCCTCGCTTAGCGGAAGTGCGGTCGTGTGAATGGCCATGCGATGATTTCTTGAAAGAAGCTGGAATTCATGAAGATTTTTATTCTTCGATCGAGAACGCGGGCCTCACCGGTTTCATCAACGACCGGATCGATCAGTATCTCTTACTCACCAATACTTTCATGCAAAACTTTTATTATTATCCTAAGAAGTCACCACCTGCAGTATCATTTCACTTATATGATGAATTCAGAGAAATGTCTTTACGTAATTTTTGCGCGGTATGTAGGATACCCTATGAGGGAGAATTAGAGGAACCCCATCGTAAAGATGTGAATGGCTTTATTAACACTATAGCTGTAGAGGAGCCAAAGAAGGGTTCCATGGCAAAAATCTCTAGCATACACTTTCCTGTTTTACGCTACTTTGCCATATTTGCTAGTAGATGCTTGATTGGTCGTGGAAATAGTGGAAACTTTAGTGTTCTTGATATTATCATTCTTCAACATGCCTTGCTTGGAGACAATAGTTTTAGTATGGGTGTCATTGTTGCCAAATGGCTAGGCCTGAATCATACAAAAGGCCCCATATTTGGAGGTATCTATGCTTCACGTCTTGCTAGACATTTTTAGATACCTATTAGGCACCATGAGAAAGAGGAGACAAAATTGCCTCCTCACATTTTAGATTACAGGAGCATGGTAGCCCACAAGTTTATCGCTGACAACGAAGAAAGGATGCTCTTGTATAACCTTAGATTTAATAAGAAACACAATGAGACTATTATTTTGCCTGCGCCTTTGTTGTTTTATTTGATTGCAGATAATTTTCTTGTTACACCTGAAGCGGTGTACACTCATCGAGCCCAAGCTCTCACTCCAGAACCTGAACCTGAGCCGGAACCTGAACTGGACCCTTATCGTGCATCATATTTCCAGTGTGATTCGGAGATGGCCAGCTAGTGGTATCCTGATTACACTTCCCAGTACACCGGGGAGAGTAGAGGTGGTCCTTGGTATTAGACCAACTTAGGCCAAAAGCCTAAGCTTGGGGGAGTACGTATTTCTCATCGACTTTACATTCATGTTCACACACTAGTCATCGGTGCTCACACTCTTTCATTGTATTATCCATGATTAGTTTAAATTTCTTTTTCTAGTTTTCTTCTTGTGTGTTTGATAAACCTTAAGAAAAACCAAAAAAATTAGTTAGTTTATTTCCTTGCCTGTAGTAGAAATTAAAATAAAAACCCAAAAAGATTTCTAGTTCTTCTTCTTACTTTTTGGGAGCTTTCTTGTGTAAATAGTTTTATTTTCTTTTCTTTCCTTTGGGGGTCGAGAAGACCATATTGAAAATGCTTAGTGGCTCTCATATGCATGATTGTTTATTTAACTTAGAGCCCATATTACATTGTCTTCTCTTTTGAGTTGAATGCTTGCTGATTCCAGCTTAGTCCAATACACATGCACTATTATTATTATACACATCGTTCGGTCGTGCAAGTGAAAGGCAATAATGACGATATATGATGGACTTACTGGGATAAAAAAAACTAGTATGAACTCGACCTCTCTTGTTTTTGTAAATATGATGAGTTCATCATTTCTGTTTTAGCTTATTACGAAGTAAACATATTTGCAATGACATTTGGAGATTATAGTTGCTTGTGCCATGCTTGATTAGCTATGAGTTATAATGGTTTACCTTGCGTGCCAACATGCTATTAGAATGATTATAATGTGGTATGATGGGATGGTATCCTCCTTTGAATAAATTGAATGACTCGACTTGGCACATGTTCACTCATGTAGTTGAAACAAATCAACATAGCCTTCATGATATGTATGTTCATAGTAGATTATATCCTACTCATGCTTGTACTCGGTGTAAATTAATTTTAATGCATGTTTATGACTGTTGTCGCTCTCTCAGTTGGTCGCTTCCCAATCTTTTGCTAGCCTTCACCTGTACTAAGCGGGAATACTGCTTGTGCATCCAAACTCCTTAAACCCCAAAGTTGTTCCATATGAGTCCACCATACCTTCCTATATGCGGTATTTACCTGCCGTTCCAAGTAAATTTGTATGTGCCAAACTCCAAACCTTTAAATGAAATTCTGTTTTGTATGCTCGAGCAGCTTATGTTTCAACTAGGGTTGCCTATATCTTCCATGCTAGGTGGGTTATTCTCAACAGGAGTGGACTCCGCTCCTCATTCACGAGAAAGGGCCGGTAACCGGGATGCCCAGTCCCATGATCCAAAAAGATCAAAGCAAATCAAAATAATTAAACAAAACTCCCCCAGGGTTGTTGTTAGTTGGAGGCACTCGTTGTTTCGAGCAAGCCATGGATTGATGCTTGTTGGTGGTTGGGGGAGTATAAACCTTTACCATTCTGTTTGGGAACTGCCTATAATGCATGTAGTATGAAAGATACAACCATCTCATAGTTGTTGCATTGAGAGCAAAAGTATGCCGCTCAAAATGTTATTCAATCTCTATTTTAAAATCGAGCTCTAGCACCTCTACAAATCCCTGCTTCCCTCTGCGAAGGGCCTATCTATTTACTTTTATGTAGAGTCATCACCCTTATTATTAAAAAGCACCCGCTGAAGAGCACACTGTCATTTGCATTCATTACTATTGGTTTATATTGGGTATAACTTGACTGGATCTCTTTTACCATGAATTACAATGTTTAGTCAGTCATTGATCTTTAAAGGTGCTCTGCATTTATGTTTTGCGGTCTCAGAAAGGGCTAGCGAGATACCATTTTGTTATATAATGTTATGATTGATTTGAGAAAGTGTTGTCATCTGAGTTTTATTATTACTAGATGACCCGTTGCGCCCGATGGCGCAAGGGGCGAGAGTAAGGCAAGTATGGAAAGAGTGAATATAAATATATTTAGGGGCAGATTGGTACACATGGATCATTCATGATACATACTCCCTCCGTTCCAAAATACTTGATTTTCATTTGTCCAAAAATGAATGTACCTATATACTAAAACATGTCTAGATATATCTATATTTTGACAGAGGGAAGGCATGTATTGTGGAACGGAGGGAGTAGTGTTCTAAGACTGCAGTTTTACAACGAAAGAAATAGTAGTAACACCAGACCTAAGTAAAGCCACTCTGTACGTATCAGCCATATCCTGCTAAACTGCGTAGATAATTTTGCTGCTTCATCCTCTTAACGATATACATACAACACTCTTTTGTTCAAAAAACAAAAACAAAATGGCATAGATATCCTTCTCTGAAGCTCAAATATATGAGTGATATTAATGGAGAGCACATTCACCTACCGAAAGGTATATATTCACTTATATCAAATATCTAACGGAATGAAAATACCAGCCTACTTTACATTCTACCTCTCGAAGGCGAGACAAAACATAATAAATTATATAACTGAAAAATCATTCTTTTCAAAGGTCCTGCTGAATAGTTAAAGGAGGCAATGCAAGGGAAAACAATGAAGGATCAGAGGATTACTGGGTTGATACAGCATCCAAGTGTTTAACATACATGGTGGAAGTTCAAGCATGAGCTCACTCTTATTTTACCAAATAGAAAAGGTTTCACTTACAGAATGAAGAACCGATGCAAGAAAGTAAACGGTTGTGCAGAGTACCATTGTTTCGATTTCCATAGTGAATTTCCATACAAAAAGGATTCTTCAGCTTAATTGTATCTTTAGGACAAAACAACTCAGCCAAATAGTACGCAATACATCAGCCGAGCTCGCATTTTCTGCACATAGAAATAACAAAAGTGTGTCAATCAAGTTACCTTCTACAGAAATGATTGTGTATTACCATCCACACATAATCAAGAGAAAACAGGTCGCATATCCATCAAATTAAATTTCTTGCACAAAGTAGAAAAATGCCCTAAAACATGACCATGCTTTCTAGTACTCGCTGCCTAGAATTGACATGATCTAAATTAGAATTGTCGACAATTAATATATAAATTATAAGGTATAGTAGATGAAGCTAGAATTGGGCAATAATCACACTATTTGTTTGTAGGAAATCTGAACAGAATATTTGAATCATAATCTCTGAACATAAACTTGGGACAAACCAATGATATTAAAGCGAAGGCATTGGAATCAAACATGAACCAAGCAGTGAACATTTATTCAAGCTAAAGGTTACCGTATACCTTTTCACACTGTGATTAACATTCTTCCTACTAATCTTTCATACACCCAGTGTCGTGTTCCTCGTGTCCTGATCCTAACTGCCATATCATGCACCATTGTACACTAAATGTTGCGCTCCTCATCTCCTGCTCCTCTGCAATTTCAACATTAGTAACAAGATCAGCAAGTAAGGAAAAGTGAGTTACATTAGAATTAGAAAACTCATAACTTCCTGAACATTTTTGCTAGATCCGTACTGTGGTAGAAAAGTTGCAGAAGAAGTCGGGCTCACCTTTCTTGGCAGGGTCTGACTACTCCATGGCCAGCATACCACAAGTTCTGCAAGCAAGCAGAACCAATACAATCTGCCCTATCTTCAATTTCAGATTTGCAGTCACCGGGAACTGTTTAGTCCAAAATCTGGTCTTTAGAGAACAGAGGAATGTCTATACAAAAAATAAATAAGTACAGACAAATAAGCAAAAAGGATTATCCTTGGAGCTTACCCTGCTACATGCACTCCTCCACGGCCTGCTCCTTCTCCATAAGGTGCAATTAGTTACCCTGCAATCTTCGATGAATTCTAAAACCTGCAGAAATAAATACCTCATTGAAAAAGACCAACAACACATAAAAAGGCCAAAATCTTTAAATTGTGCAACCACCTGGATGTAAAAGTTAAAGACGCATTTGTGTACAGTCACCTAGAGATGTCATTTGGGTCCAAACAACAAGGCCTCCAGTTGCAGTTTTTGCATCAACCAATCTGAAAACCTTGTTTATGGATCAAAATCCATATTCAAGCAATAAAGGAGAACAAGGAGATGAATGGCAGGAGGCACGTACGTGGTGGAGAGGCAGTGGATGAAGATGCGGGCGCTTTCGGTGAAGGCGGCCATGGTGTCCTTGTTCATGACACCTTCGCCGGCGCCGGCCACGGTGACCCGGGCGAGCTTGTCCTTGAGCAGCAGCCACACAATGGCCTTGGGGAGCTCCTCCATCTTGGGGTACGGAGGCAGGGGAGGGGGTGGTGGTGAAGGAGGAGACGAGGCGGCGGAGATGGAAGGGGAAAGCGCAGGCGGCGGCACAAAGAAGTTTGCTAAGCGCTAATACAGCCTGAAATTTGTGTAAAGTCGGAGGCATGATGGACCACACAGATAGTAGGAACAATTAGCAAATTAAGATGATGTAGTAATTGTACCTGAGAAACGAAGATCGTCATTTGCATGGTTCCACCAGGCTGTACCCCACTGGATTAACAAATCAAACCCACCAGTACAAATGCTCTCTACAAAAGAAAGAAAATGAATAGAATCACAATCATTTTCACAAGTGAACTGAAGCAACTAAATAGCAAGCATCACCTAATTGGAAGGTTGTGTTCAGAAGAACTAATGCAAATAAATATGGCCGACCGACAACTTACTAACAGAGATACACAAACTAACACAACAAGTACCACAATGATTATACAACAACATGAGAATTTTTGCATGCACTGTATCTTAGTGCCATTACTTATACAGTAGAAATCAAATTAAGCGGAAGTCAGTAGAAATTAGCAGATGTAAGTTAATACACAAACAAACTGAGACTATAAAACAAACTGGTCATATCACCTAATCATGTAAACTCTTACAACGGACAGTGACAGTTTGCAGTAATACGATTTCTTTTAGAAGCATTCCAAAAAATTGACAACTAAATGAAAGGAAAGAATCGGAAGTGATCCGACCTTTTCCTCACATCAGGTCAAATATTTTCAGTGGCATCCTTTTTTGTGATTAGTCCAGAATATAAACTGACCCTTCTTCCTTGTTACTCCCAAGACAAAATCAAATCTGCCTTCAAATGGAATTAAAAGTCAAGGTAATGAGCAAATTTTAGTTAATACATAAAATGGAAACAAAACTGCCAAACTACATCCGTAAAAGAACTGTACAACTAAGTGAAAGCAAAGAATAGGAAGTGATCAGACCTTTTCCTCACATCAGGTCAAATATATTCAGTGGCATCCTTTTTTGTGATTAGTCCAGAACATAAACTGACCCTTCTTCCTTGTTACTCCCAAGACAAAATCAAATCTGCCTTCAAATGGAATTAAAAGATCAAGGTAATGAGAGTATTTTAGGTAATACATCAAATGGAATCAAAACTGCCAAACTGCATCCGTAAAAGAATATAACTGTACATTCATGCTTAATAACAATCATGGTCTAGCAAAACTAAAACGACCAGATCCGTTTATGCCATCGCTCACCATTGATATGTTACAAAACCTGGGTCAATTAAGCCGCCAACCTGTTTACACACAAGCACAAAATATAAACAGCATGAGGCAAACCTAGCAAAACTTGGGATGAGTCAGGTGGATCTCAAACAATGTTCATTCAATTATTATTATCCTCACCTCCTCACATAACCTGAGATTGAAGTAAGAAAATGGGATGAATTCACCTTTGATCTGCAGTAGCACATTTAGGAATACCCAATTTCTTCTTCCATCATGCAAGTACCCAGGACAAAAACACGTCCAGCTCATTGGTGAGCAGCCTTATCAAAGCTCCTACAAATAGGAAAACGATGATTTCAGGAGGAGGAAATGACACCAATAACTATCAGGCATAGCTCAATGTATGAAGTTAATACCATTTGCACATTTGTTACTGACAACAGGCCTAGCGATAAACAAAAGATGCGGTAGTATATGAAGTCAGGTAAGTGTACACTCAAATACACCGCTACATGAAAACAAAAGACTACAAAGCACACATTTTAGTGAACATGTTTCAGTTTTCTTTTCCTATCCGTGTTCGAAAAGGATAAAAGAGAACATAAGCAAACCTAAAAATAACCTCATGACAAAATAAAATATACAATTCATGTCTCATATAGTCTTATACGACAGGGAAGAAAATCAAGTTACCAAATGCTAATCTATGGGTAAAATCATCATGAAGAATTCTGTAGGGTCGAGAGCCCCATAAATAGAAGCAAATATCTACTTCATGGATTCTTGTTATGATTGACTGGAACTAATGTTTTGACAGGATATTCCTTGTTTCTTTATACTTTTATTCACCTCAGGGATTCTTATTAATCTCGAAATCATCTTGTTATGACTGACTGGAACTAACATTTTGAAGAATGAAATCACGTGGCTTACATAGACCAATCCTCCCCTGCCAGCCTTCTGTGATTTTCATCAAACACCTTGTAGGCGTAGAGAACAAATTCTACACAAGCAAAGATCAGAAGTTCAGAGAAGGAGCAGGGCATTGAAAGGAGGAAAGAAATTAGGAAGAGGACAAGAGTGTGTGCACCTGCTTACCCAAATACGGCGAGGTTGGGCGGACATTCTGCACCGTCTATTTATGCTGTAGGTAAGACACGAGCTTCCAAATGTATCAGCTGAGCAAACGCAAAGGGGCAAGGAAATTAAACAGGGGAAAAATCATCACCATGTTGACGACTTCTTGGCTGGAGAGGAACTCGAACACGCCATCGCTTGTGACGACGAAGAAGAGGTGGGCTGGGGTGATCTCCACGGCGTTCACCTCAGGGTCGACCCCGACGCCCTCGGCGGGGAGGTCGCCGAGAATGTGCGTGAAGGTCGTGCCCGGGTAGAGCCCATCGCGGGCCGAGCACAGACGCGAGGCGGGGTACCCCTCGTAGGCGAGCTAGCCCTCGGCCGGGGTCGTGGACGCCCTCCACCTGCTCGACGGACATGACGAGCGCACGCTCGTCGGCGCGGAACGGTGCCTGGTCCCACGACAGCTCGTAGGCGGCGACGCGGCCGTCGCGCCAGACCCCGGCCATGGCGCGCGAGTCCCCGACGTTGGCCACATGAAGCGCGCCACCGGCCATGAGCGCCGCGACGGCGGTGGCCCCGCTCATGGAGTCGTCCACGGCCGCCGCCGCGTGCATCTCCTCGTTGACCCCGACCATAGCCACCCGGAACACCGCCGCGGGGTCCGACGCGAGGAGGCTCCCTCCGGAGGCGGCATCCTCGGCCGCGAAGAGGAGGAGGAGGCGGGGGAGCCCGTCCCACGCGAACCCGGAGCTGGCGGCTCCGCAGGCCCGTGGCCGTCGAAGACCGCGAAGAGGTGGAGATCGGGGACGCCCGCGAAGCGCGTGGCCACGAGGTACGCATCCTGTGACGCCCGGCCTGGGGAGCCCGGGTAGTGGCCGTCCACCGTCAGCGTGGCGTACTACAGCGCCAGGCCCGCGCCCGGCACCACGGCGCGGCCGAGGGTGGAGCCGCCGCGGCCGCCAGGCACGCCACCGCCTTCCCGCCCCCCTCCGCCGTCGCCCCGCGGCAGGCAGCACTTGCCGTGCGCGCACCCCATGGACTGCGTGCGCCCTCCACCAGCACCCCACGGGGTGCAGCCGCCGTCCTGCTTCTTCCCAGCAGCTCCACTGCACCACGACGGCGCTGATTCCCGTCCTTGTCACCTGCCGATGGGCATCGGACGATGAAGAGAAGGATGGCGCAGGCAGGGGAGAAGTGAACTGGGAGCCGAGGCAAGAGCCAGAGAAGAGCAGACGAGGAAAGGACGACCCGGTCAGGAGCAGTAATAGCAGGCGCTGTAACTCCAGCAGATGGGACCAAAAGCGAGCAGGGACCACTTCCCAGGAGCAGTTACCGCAAGAGAAACACGAGGCAACCGACAGATGGGACCAAAAGCGAGCAGGGACCACCAGCAGCTGCACGAAGCAAACGATCCCGCGTAGCTACACGAAAAGGGTGAAGCCCCTCTTTACCCAGCGAGCCAAAGCGGGTTGCCCATGCCAGCAAGCAGCACCGGAAGAAGCACGCACCCACGAGGCCGACACATGGACCCGACGCGCCTGAAGCAGAGGGGCCGCAACTGGGCGCAAGAGAAAACGGTAAAAAAAAGCCCAGCCAACCTATGATCGCCTCCACGATCGCCTGCCAACCCACTATCGGCGCTGAGCTTCTTTCCACACGGACATAGGCACACAAACATGGCGCCACTGCGAGACGGGCTCGCGCGCAAGCCTGGCCCAGCCGTCATTTACTCTAGACTGAGAATGCAGCATACAATAGAAACGGACGACCCGATTTTTACCACCGCGATCGAAAGTACACTGGGGCTGGACAGCGAGGCAGATCATGCGGAGGAGGTCGGTTTGAAACCGCGATGGCTCTTGTTAGGCGGGTTGCGTAGCTAGAGCTATATGTTCAATGGCTCGCTAGCTGATTATGCTATTGGTATGAGTAATAGTGAGACCTAGGTGTTATTGTGGGTATAGTTAGTTCATAATATTTGCTGAAACCTGAATGTTGGCTTTGCATGTTTACAACAACAAGAGCAAACAGAGTTTGTAAAAGTTTTTCTTTATCACTTTCAGTTTATCAACTGAATTGCTTGAGGACAAGCAAAGGTTTAAGCTTGAGGGAGTTGATACGTCTCCAACGCATCTACTTTTTCAAACACTTTTGCCCTTGTTTTGGACTCTAACTTGCATGATTTGAATGAAGCTAACCCGGACTAACGTTGTTTTCAGCAGAACTGCCATGATGTTGTTTTATGTGTAGAAAAGAAAAGTTCTCGGAATGTCCTGAAAATCCATGGAGGCACTTTTTGGAAAATATAAAAAATACTGGCAAAAGAATCAAGACCAGAGGGCCCACACCCTGTCCACGAGGGTGGGGGGCGCGCCCCCTCCCCTGGGCACGCCCCCCTGTCTCGTGGGCCCCCTAGACCTCCACCGACCTCAACTCCAACTCCATATATTCATGTTCGGGGAGAAAAAAAATCAGGGAGAAAGTTTCATCGCGTTTTACAATACGGAGCCGCCGCCAAGCCGTAATCTCTCCTGGGAGGGCTGATCTGGAGTCCGTTCGGGGCTCCGGAGAGGGGGGTTCATCGCCGTCGTCATCATCAACCATCCTTCATCACCAATTTCATGATGCTCACCGCCGTGCGTGAGTAATCCCATCGTAGGCTTGTTGCACGGTGATGGGTTGGATGAGATTTACCATGTAATCAAGTTAGTTTTGTTAGGTTTGATCCCTAGTATTCACTATGTTCTGAGATTGATGTTGCTATGACTTTGCTATGCTTAATGCTTGTCACTAGGGCCCGAGTGCCATGATTTTAGATCTGAACCTATTATGTTTTCATGAATATATGTGTGTTCTTGATCCTATCTTGCAAGTCTATAGTCACCTATTATGTGTTATGATCCGACAACCCCGAAGTGACAATAATCGGGATACTTCTCGATGATGACCATAGTTTGAGGAGTTCATGTATTCACTATGTGCTAATGCTTTGTTACGGTTCTCTATTAAAAGGAGGCCTTAATATCCCTTAGTTTCCACTAGGACCCCGCTGCCACGGGAGGGTAGGACAAAAGATGTCATGCAAGTTCTTTTCCATAAGCACGTATGACTATTTACGGAATACATGCCTACATTACATTGATGAATTGGAGCTAGTTCTGTGTCACCCTATGTTATAACTATTACATGAGGAATCGCATCCGGCATAATTATCCATCACCGATCCATTGCCTACGAGCTTTTCACATATTGTTCTTCTCTTATTTACTTTTCCGTTGCTACTGTTACAACTACTACAAAACCCAAAAATATTACTTTTGCCACTGTTACCTTTATTATCATACTACTTTGCTACTAAATTTTTTGCTGCAGATACTAAGTTATCCAGGTGTGGTTGAATTGACAACTCAACTGCTAATACTCAAGAATATTCTTTGGCTTCCCTTGTGTCGAATCAATAAATTTGGGTTGAATACTTTACCCTCAAAAACTGTTGCGATCCCCTACACTTATGGGTTATCAGCAAGGTTTGATTCACCTCTGTTGCTCATCCCATGAGCAATGGACAGGCTGAGAGGACGAACGTTGAAATGTTGTGTGGGCTCAAGACAAGGACTTTTGATAAGCTGCAACAGTGCGGCAGATGCTGGATCGACGAGCTGTCGGTGGTTCTTTGGTCCCTCCGTACGACACCAAATCGAGCTACCGGCCAGAGTCCCTTCTCCCTAGTCTATGGGGTAGAAGCAGTGCTCCCCACGGAACTCATATACGGGTCACCTCGAGTATTTGCCTACGATGAAGTAGAGCAAGAGCAACACCGTCATGACGATGTCGTGCTCCTTCAGGAGAACCATCTTTGGGCTGTTGTGCGTGTTGCATGCTACTAGCAAGCCATGCGCCGCTATCATAGTCGCACAGTTCATGCCCGGAGCCTTGAGGAAAGCGACCTTGTCCGTAGGCGTGTTCAGTCCACCAAGGGTACCAACAAGTTGACGCCAAAATGGAAAGGCCCTTACCGGGTAGTACGAGTCACCATACCTGGCGCAGTCCTTCTGGAGACATAAGATGGCATCGAAATGCAAAACTCATGGAATATTGAGCATCTTCGCAAGTTCTACCCATAAGGCGCCGCTACCGGGCCCAGCCCTGGCAGTCACCCTTTTTTACAAGCCTTGCCGATGCGCATGTAACCCTTTGTACAAAGCCAAGAGCAGACCCTAAGCATAGATAATAAAAGGAAGCACTAGCGCCCTAAAAACTTGCATGCATGATTAGCTTAGCATAAATTTGCCATGATCATTTAGATGAGATCATATGTTGCTATGTTTTCCTCTACACTAACTACAGGGCTCTTGTCGCGGGCTCGATCCCGAAAAGAAGAGACGGAAATAAGCCTACATATCGATCCCCGACAGGCCAAACAGTAAGTTTCTTTCTATCCATGAACATGTCTCTATAAGAAGAAAACTCCTACATAGAAAAACCTTGTCATCTTCAAAACATTTGTCCTCCCATCCCTTGATCCGAACATTTCGGTCAAGATGGTTCTAGTGGCATTTGATAGAGAAGGTTTGACGAGGGGCTGGTTCCCTTCCATAGTTTCGAGCCCGGTAGGCCAAGCCTTGCGACAACGACGGAAGGCACCGACAAGATAGCTTGCCGGGAAAACTTGTTTACTTGAAAGTATAGAGGCGTCCCTCCTCTGCATGGATGTAGTACATGCACAAGTACCCGGCAAACATGTCTTTTTTCATTAATATGCAGATAAACAATTACAAACATTACAGAGTACAAACATAGATAGAAGAAATTACATATCTGAGACTAAAATTTGCCAAATGCCTACATGTTCTAGATTGAAAAAAGATAAGTGCCTCGTAATCCCTTTCTTGTCCTTCTCCTCCTAGGAACTACAGTGGGAGGCAAAGAGGGCAAAAGGAGCACGTGGGCAGAAGCCCAGCCTGACCTCGTCAGGGCCCACGGGACGCAGCCTGACAAGATCGGGAGTGCGCGGGCAAAGGTGAGGGACAGGGAGAGCATCTAGACGATGCCCTGGTCACCGCCACCAGGGCTTGCAAGGCACGGCAGCATGGACACCGGCAAGGAAGACGAAGTCGGAGTCCATGGGGAAGCCTGCCGGGGTCCAGCTGGAAGACTGTTGGAGGAGGCGGAGACCCCTTCCACACCCAACACCCTGGCAAATCGCCTTGCCGGGGTGAGATGCAGGTCCAGATGGTGGTGCCACCAGCTGACGGTGACGGTGCGGCTGGTGTTCAGCCGGAGTCAGAGCCGGAGTCGTCCCCATTGGCGTCGTCCTCATCACCGTCATTGTCCTCCTCGTTGCTATTGCTTGAGGAGGAGCTTTCATCATCGGTCGAGCTCTCCGTTCAGCACCCTAAGCGAGCACGCGAACGCCCGAAGACCTTGATGGAGAGCAGGGTGGTGTCCATTAACTCGAACTGAAGGACGTACCCTGCCTCCAAACTGTCGGCATGAGCGAAGCTTTTCCAGCTGCGCCAGAGAAGCATGACATGAGGTGCAGGGAACTCTACATTCTCTCGCATGCTACCATTACAGCAGCCCCTCATGTGCAGCCTCAACCCCGGCGGCTGCTCAACCTCCATCACCCTTGCGAATGGAGTTGGAAGCCGAAGACAGCAGCGTAGAGGCCCGTGAAGCTTAACGCTGAATTCATTGGTTGGTCCCCGATGTGGCCTTTGTTTGGGCCGGAGCAACTAGAGGAGGGGCGATCAAAGCACCTCCCCGTCCTCCTCAACCCCGAGCACCACGACGGCCGCGTCCATGTCCTCTACCACCTACTCTCACAACGGGCTCCGCCCCTACGTCCCCAACAAGAGAAGGGAGGCGCTGTCGAGCAGAAACCCTCGTCGCCACCACTAGAATACCACTACGCCCTCTCCCCCTTGCCATGATGGAGAAAAGATGCCGGAAGGAAGAAGGAGGAGAAGTGCGTGAAGTGTGTGAGCAAGAACCTCGCCTACGTCCCCTTTTATAGGTGAACATGGCCAGGAGCTAGCTCCTCACCCAGGTGGCAACTGCCCTGCTCCGCCAATCTGGCCCCTCTGCGTCACCAACAGTGCACGAAATCAAGACCACCCTCCCGCACCTATCCGCAGCACCTAGTTTTCTGCTAGGGCACTCATTCCCGCGCCCTCCGCGTCCGCCACCAACCCTGCACAATGCATGCAGCATACATGGTGAAAACGGCAGGAGTGGAAGAACGAGTGGAATGGCAGTTACCACCCCGTGACCGTGGGACGTTGGCAGCCCACGGATCATGGCGTAAATTCCCCCATGTCGTCTTGCATAACGCAGAGGGAAGCCAGAAAGTGACTCAAGCACAGGTTAATGAAGAAGCAAGGAAAATACCAAGAAAGAGGAGAATATCGTCACAAGTGCCCTGCCTATGTACCTGATGGGGCCTACCCCAATGAGGCTTGGTAGCACGTTTGGACCAGGCCCGGGGGCTTCTGTCGGTGCAACAAACCTTCATGTATGTTGTCCAAACTATACATAGGCCCGATGGCAAGGAAGCAAACTTCACCAAGCATACAAGTCAAAACCAAGCCAGATAAAAAGCTCTTTGAGGGATCAAAGGACGGATCAAGAAGACCAAGACAAGCCAAAATAGCAAGATATCATTAAGGGAAAGCCTCCCTTACCGGGAAGGAGAGCCTGGTCAGGTTGAGGCCACCCCAAGGACGAATCCAATGTTTCCCCGGCAGGCTTGCCGGGGCTGCTAAAGGCAAACCTCCCCGCCAAGACTCCACCGCTCCACCACTCCACCACACCGCAACACAAGTCATCTATCAGTGCGGTGTCGAGCCCCCAGATGATTAAGCGGCTGCCATTTGGCATGTGGCAGCCATTTGGAAGGAAGATTACCTATATATGACACCCATCCAGAGGTGTAGGATCGAAAGTATGTCGAGAGGGGGGTCATTAGACTACTTGACCAAATAAAAACCTAACCTTTTCCCAATTTTAATTCTTGGCAGGTTTTAGCAACTTAGCACTAGTCAAGCAATCACAATACAATTCAAGCAAGCATGCAAAGAGTATATGAGTAGCGGAAATTAAAGCATGCAACTTGCAAGAAAGTAAATGGGACTAGTTTGGAGGGAGCAAACGCAATGTTGACATGGAGATTTTTGGCGTGGTTCCGATAGGTGGTGCTATCGTACATCCACGTTGATGGAGATGTCAACCCATGAAGGGTAACGCCTGCGCGAGTCCATGGAGGGCTCCACCGATGAAGGGTCCATGAAGAAGCAACCTTGTCTATCCTACCATGGCCATCACCCACGAAGGACTTGCCTCACTTTGGTAGATCTTCACGAAGTAGGCGATCTCCTTGCCCTTACAAACTCCTTGGTTCAACTCCACAATCTTGACGGAGGCTCCCAAGTGACACCTAACCAATCTCGGAGACACCACTCTCCAAAAGGTAATAGATGGTGTGTTGATGATGAACTCCTTGCTCTTGTGCTTCAAATGATAGTCTCCGCAACACTCAACTCTCTCACACAGATTTGGCTATGGTGGAAAGATGATTTGAGTGGAAAGCAACCTGGGGAAGGCTAGAGATCAAGATTCTTGTGGTTGGAATGGAATGTCTTGGTCTCAACACATGACTAGGTGGTCCTCTCTTAGAAAATGAATGGTGGAAGTGTAGGCACGTTCTGATATCTCTCTCCATGAATGAAGAATGGGTGGAGGGGTATATATAGCCTCCACACAAAATCTAACAGTTACACACAGATTCCCAAACTCGGTGAGACTGAATGGTGAAACTCGGTCAGACCGATTCAGGTCAAAATATGAATGTTAGGCTTTTCGGTGGGACCGATATGATCAACTCGGTGGAACCGATGCGCTAGCGTTAGGGCATAACTTAATCTCAGTGAGACCGATCACATGAACTCGGTGGGACCAATTTCAGTAATAGGCACATAGAGAGTTGGTCGGGCAAACTCGGTGGGACCTATTCACTTATCTCGGTGGGACCGAACCTTTACGAAAAGGAAACATGGAGTTTGCATTGCGAACTCGGTGGGACCGATCGCTCATTTTGGAGGGACCGAAACGTTATGAAGGGAAACAGAGATTTTGCAATGCCATCTCGGTGAGACCGATATCCCTGTGGGTGAAACCGAAGTGATTAGGGTTTGTGGCAATGGCTATGTCAAATGAACACGATGGCGCCGGATAGATCAAATCAGTGGGGCCGAGTTTGACTTTTAGGTTTAGGACATATGTGGAAATGAGAGAGTGGCTGAGGGTTTTTGGAGCATATCACTAAGCATTTTGAGCAAGCAAGCCATTAAGCAACAACTAATCCCCTTTTAATAGTATTGGCTTTCCTATGGACTCAATGTGATCTTGGATCACTAAAAAGAAAATGTAGAGTCTTGCCAATATGTGTCCTTAGCATTTTGAGGGGTCCACATCTCTAGTCCATGCCATGCCAATCATTGAACTTTCTGAAATGATCATCTTGAAAGAGCATTAGTTCAGTGAGCTATATGTTGTTAAGAATTACCAAAACCACCCAGGGATTAGTTGCACTTTCAATCTCCCCCTTTTTGGTAATTGATGACAACATATACATCAAAGCTTCGACAAATGATAATAAAAATGAAAAACATCGTCGCTTTGAGAAGTATGTGATAAGCAAGAGCTCCCCCTTAATTTATGCATTATTTAGGATTTGCTTTTGAATGGAAAACCTGTGAAGCTTCTTCAGCACTTGGCATCTATACTGCCTTCTCAGCTTTAGCTGTCTGCCTCTTCTCTTGAGCTTCCACAGATGTGGGATCTTCAGCATTCATGACAACAGTGTTGTCCTCAAAATCAGGCCTCAAGGGAAGATGCTCTTTGTCCAACAAATATACTCCTTTGGGCATCTTGGAGTTAATCAACATTTGTATGTGTGGAGCATACCCACATGACCTCTTCTGGTCAGCAGCTGTTCTCTTGATGGTCTCAACAATCAAACTCATGACCTTGAATTTCTGTGACAAATCAAAGAGCTGAAGCAAATTTGGGCAATAAGGTGTGCCTCAGAATGGTGTTCATTGTGGCCAATCCAGACATCAAGTAATACACTGAGCCTAGCTTGTGTGTCTCCAAGGCTTTGTCAGGTATCTCCTTGTACATATTGGCCATGGAGTTGTGATCCTTCTTCTTCTCAGCATAGACACACTACAAAAAAATACACTTCCGTGATGATACGTGTTTGTCACAGTAGGTCACATTTTCTATCATGCATGTAGATCCATGACGATATTATGACAGAATCAAGATAGTCATACCTGTGTTGTCGTAGAAGTGTTCCATGACATTACCAAAATTTGTTGGGGAACGTAGTAATTTCAAAAAAATTCCTACGCACGCGCAAGATCATGGTGATGGTATAGCAACGAGAGGGGAGAGTGTTGTCCACGTACCCTCATAGACCGTAAGCGGAAGTGTTAGCACAACGCGGTTGATGTAGTCGTACGTCTTCACGATCCGACCGATCCAAGCACCGAACGTACGGCACCTCCGAGTTCAGCACATGTTCAGCTCGATGACGATCTCCGGGCTCCGATCCAGCAAAGCTCCGGAGATGAGTTCCGTCAGCACGACGGCGTGGTGATGATGATGATGTTCTACCGGCGCAGGGCTTCACCTAAACTCCACAACGATATGACCGAGGTGGAATATGGTGGAGGGGGGCACCGCACACGGCTAAGGAACGATCCATAGATCAACTTGTGTTGTTGTGCCTAGAGGTGCCCCCCTGCCCCCGTATATAAAGGAGCAAGGGGGGAGGGGGCGGCCGGCCTAGTAGGGGCGCGCCAAGGGGAGTCCTTACTCCCACCGGGAGTAGGACTCCCTCCTTCCTTGATGGAGTAGGAGAAGGGGGAAAGAGGGGGAGAGGAGGAAGGAAAAGGGGGCCGCACCCCTTGTCCAATTCGGACCAGAGGGGGGCTGCGCGCCTCCTTCCTTTCGGCCTCTCTCCTCTATTCCCGTATGGCCCAATAAGGCCCATATACTCCCCGGCGAATTCTCGTAACTCTCCGGTACTCCGAAAAATACCCGAATCACTCAGAACCTTTCCGAACTCCGAATATAGTCGTCCAATATATCGATCTTTACGTCTCGACCATTTCGAGACTCCTCGTCATGTCCCCAATCTCATCCGGGACTCCGAACTCCTTCGGTACATAAAAACTCATAAACTCATAATATAACTGTCATCGAAACCTTAAGCGTGCGGACCCTACGGGTTCGAGAACAATGTAAACATGACCTAGAACTATTCTCGGCCAATAACCAATAGCAGAACCTGGATGCTCATATTGGCTCCCACATATTCTACGAAGATCTTTATCGGTCAAACCGCATAACAACATACGTTGTTCCCTTTGTTATCGGTATGTTACTTGCCCGAGATTCGATCGTCGGTATCCCAATACCTAGTTCAATCTCGTTACCGACAAGTCTCTTTACTCGTTATGTAATGCATCATCCCGCAACTAACTCATTAGTCACATTGCTTGCAAGGCTTATAGTGATGTGCATTACCGAGAGGGCCCAGAGATACATCTCCGACAATCGGAGTGACAAAACCTAATCTCGAAATGTACCTTTGGAGACACCTGTAGTACTCCTTTATAATCACCCAGTTATGTTGTGACGTTTGGTAGCACCCAAAGTGTTCCTTCGATAAACGGGAGTTGCATAATCTCATAGTTACAGGAACATGTATAAGTCATGAAGAAAGTAATAGCAACATACTAAACGATCAAGTGCTAGGCTAACGGAATGGGTCATGTCAATCACATCATTCTCTTAATGATGTGATCCCATTAATCAAATGACAACACATGTCTATGGTTAGGAAACATAACCATCTTTGATTAACGAGCTAGTCAAGTAGAGGCATACTAGTGACGTTATGTTTGTCTATGTATTCACACATGTATCATGTTTCCGGTTAATACAATTCTAGCATGAATAATAAACATTTATCATGAAATAAGGAAATAAATAATAACTTTATTATTGCCTCTAGGGCATATTTCCTTCAGTCTCCCACTTGCACTAGAGTCAATAATCTAGTTCACATCGCCATGTGATTTAACATCAATATTCATATCTGTATATGATTAGCACCCATAGTTCACATCGTCATGTGACCAACACCCAAAGGGTTTACTAGAGTCAATAATCTAGTTCACATCGCTATGTGATTAACACCCAAAGAGTACTAAGGTGTGATCATGTTTTGCTCGTGAGAGAAGCTTAGTCAACGGGTCTGTCATATTCAGAGCCGTATGTATTTTGCAAATATTCTATGTCTACAATGCTTTGCACGGAGCTACTCTAGCTAATTGCTCCCACTTTCAATATGTATTCAGATTGAGACTTGGAGTCATCTGGATCGGTGTAAAACCTTGCACCGATGTAACTCTTTACGACGGGCTCTTTTATCACCTCCATAATCGAGAAATATTTCCTTAGTCCTTACTAAGGATATTCTTGACCAATGTCCAGGGATCTACTCCTAGATCACTATTGTACTCCCTTGCCAAATTCAGAGCAAGGTATACAATAGGTCTGGTACATAGCATAGCATACTTTATAGAACCTATGACTGAGGCATAGGGAATGACTTTCATTCTCTTTTCTATTTTCTGCCGTGGTCAGAATTTGAGTCTTACTCAATTTCATACCTTTGCAACACAGGCAAGAACTCTTTCTTTGACTGTTCCATTTTGAACTACTTCAAAATCTTGTCAAGGTATGTACTCATTGAAAATCTTATCAAGCGTCTTGATCTATCTCAATAGATCTTGATGCTAAATATGTAAGTAGCTTTGCCGAGGTCTTTCATTGAAAAACTTTTATTCAAGTATCCCTTTATGCTATCCAGAAATTCTATATCATTTCTGATCAACAATATGTCATCTACATATAGTATCAGAAATGCTACAGAGCTCCCACTCACTTTCTTGTAAATATAGGCTTCACCGCAAGTCTGTATAATACTATATGCTTTGATCAACTTATCAAAGCGTATATTCCAACTCTGAGATGCTTGCACCAGTCCATAGATGGATCGCTGGAGCTTGCATATTTTGTTAGTACCTTTAGGATTGACAAAACCTTCTGGTTGCATCATTTACAACTCTTCGTTAAGAAAACCATTAAGGAATGCAGTTTTGACATCCATTTGCCAGATTTCATAAAATGTGGCAATTGCTAACATGATTCGGACAGACTTAACCATCGCTACGGTTGAGAAAATCTCATTGTAGTCAACACCTTGAACTTGTCTAATACCCTTTTGCGACAAGTCGAGCTTTGTAGATAGTAACACTACTATCAGCATCTGTCTTCCTCTTGAAGATCCATTTATACAATATGGCTTGCCAATCAACGGGCAACTCCACCAAAGTCCACACTTTGTTCTCATACATGGATCCCATCTCAGATTTCATGGCCTCAAGCCATTTCGCGGAATCTGGGCTCGTCATCGCTTCCTCGTAGTTCGTAGGTTCATCATGGTCTAGTAACATGACTTCCAGAATAGGCTTACAGTACCACTTTGGTGCGGACCGTACTCTGGAAGACCTACGAGGTTCTGTAGTAACTTGATCTGAAGTTTCATGATCATCATCATTAGCTTCCTCACTAATTGGTGTAGGAATCACTGGAACTGATTTCAGTGATGAACTATTTTCCAATTCGGGAGAAGGTACAGTTACCTTCTCAAGTTCTACTTTCCTCTCACTCACTTCTTTTAAGAGAAACTCCTTCTCTAGAAAGGATCCGAATTTAGCAACGAAAATCTTGCCTTCGGGTCTGTGATAGAAGGTGTACCCAACAGTTTCATTTGGGTATTCTATGAAGATGCACTTCTCCAATTTGGGGTTGAGCTTATCAGGATGAAACTTTTTCACACAAGCATCGCAGCCCCAAACTTTAAGAAACGACAACTTGGGTTTCTTGCTAAACCACAGTTCATGTGCTGTCATCTCAATGGATTTAGATGGTGCCCTTTTAACGTGAATGCAGTTGTCTCTAATGCATAACCCCAAAACGATAGTGGTAAACTGATAAGAGATATCATAGATCGCACCATATCTAGTAAAGTACGATTACGACGTTCGGACACACCATTACATTGTGGTGTTCCAGGTGGCGTGAGTTTGTGAAACTATTCCACATTGTTTTAATTGAAGACCAAACTCGTAACTCAAATATTTGTCTCCGCGATCAGATCACAGAAATTTTATTTTCTTGTTACGATGAATTTTCCACTTCACTCTGAAATTCTTTGAACCTTTCAACTATTTCAGACTTATGTTTCATCAAGTAGATATACCCATATCTACTCAAATCATCTTGTGAAGGTCAAAAAATAACGATATTTGCCATGAGCATCAACACTCATTGGATCGCATACATCGGTATGTTTTATTTCCAATAAGTCAGTAGCTTGTTCCATTGTTCCGGAGAACGGAGTTTTAGTCATCTTGCCCAAAAGGCACGGTTCGCAAGCATCAAATGATTCATAACCAAGTGATTCCAAAAATCCATCTTTATGGAGTTTCTTCATGCGCTTTACACTGATATGACCCAAACGGCAGTGCCACAAATAAGTTGCACTATCATTATTAACCTTGCATCTTTTGGCATCAATATTATGAATATGTGTATCACTACGATCGAGATCCAACAAACTATTTTCATTGGGTGTATAACCATCGAAGGTCTTATTCATGTAAACAGAATAACAATTATTCTTTAACTTCAAATGAATAACCGTATCGCAATAAACATGATCAAATCATATTCATGCTCAACGCAAACACCAAATAACATTTATTTAGGTTTAACACTAATCTCGAAAGTATAGGGAGTGTGCGATGATGATCATATCGATCTTGGAACTACTTCCAACACTCATCGTCACTTCCCCTTCAACTAGTCTCTGTTTATTCTGTAACTCCTGTTTCGAGTTACCAATCTTAGCAACCGAACAAGTATCAAATACTCAGGGACTACTATAAACACTAGTAAGGCACACATCAATAACATGTATATCAAATATACTCTTGTTCACTTTGCCATCCTTCTTATCCACCAAATATTCAGGGTATTTCCGCTTCCAGTGACCATTTCCTTTGCAGTGTAAGCACTCAGTTTCAGGCTTTGGTCTAGCTTTGATCTTCTTCACGGGAGTGACAACTTGTTTGCCATTCTACTTGAAGTTTCCCTTTCTTTCCCATTGCCCTTTTCTTGAAACTAGTGGTCTTGTCAATCATCAACACTTGATGCTATTTCTTGATTTCTACCTTCATCGATTTCAACATCATGAAGAGCTTGGGAATCACTTTTGTCATCCCTTGCATATTATAGTTCATCATGAAGTTCTACTAACTTGGTGATGGTGACTAGAGAATTCTGTCAATCACTATTTTATCTGGAAGATTAACTCCCACTTGATTCAAGCGATTGTAGTACCCAGACAATCTGAGCACATGCTCACTAGTTGAGCGATTCTCCTCCATCTTTTAGCTATATAACTTGTTGGAGACTTCATATCTCTCAACTCGGGTATTTGCTTGAAATATTAACTTCAATTCCTGGATCATCTGATATGGTCCATGACGTTCAAAACGTCTTTGAAGTCCCGATTCTAAGTCGTTAAGCATGGTGCACTAAACTATCAAGTAGTCATCATATTGAGCTAGCCAAACGTTCATAACGTCTGCATCTGCTCCTGCAATAGGTCTGTCACCTAGCGGTGCATTAAGGACATAATTCTTCTGTGCAGCAATGAGGATAAACCTCAGATCACGGATCCAATCCGCATCATTGCTACTAACATCTTTCAACACAATTTTCTCTAGGAACATATCAAAACAAACATATGAAAGCAACAACGCGAGCTATTGATCTATAACATAATTTGCAAAATACTACTAGGACTAAGTTCATGATAAATTTAAGTTCAATTAATCATATTACTTAAGAACTCCCACTTAGACAGACATCTCTCTAGTCATCTAAGTGATCACGTGATCCAAATCAACTAAACCATGCCCGATCATCACGTGAGATGGAGTAGTTTTCAATGGTGAACATCACTATGTTGATCATATCTACTATATGATTCATGCTCGACCTTTCATTCTCCGTGTTCCGAGGCCATATCTGTATATGCTAGGCTCGTCAAGTATAACCTGAGTATTCCGCGTGTGCAACTGTTTTGCACCCGTTGTATTTGAACGTAGAGCCTATCACACCCGATCATCACGTGGTGTCTCAGCACGAAGAACTTTCGCAATGGTGCATACTCAGGGAGAACACTTCTTGATAATTGGTGAGAGATCATCTTAAAATGCTACCGTCAAACAAAACAGAATAAGATGTATAACAGATAAACATCATATGCAATCAAAATATGTGACATGATATGGCCATGATCATCTTGCGCCTTTGATCTCCATCTCCAAAGTACTGTCATGATCTCTATCGTCACCGGCACGACACCATGATCTTCATCATCTTGATCTATATCAATGTGTCATCACATGGTCGTCTCGCCAACTATTGCTCTTGCAACTATTGCTATCGCATAGCGATAAAGTAAAGCAATTATTTGGCACTTGCATCTTATGCAACAAATAGACAACCATAGGGCTTCTCCCAGTTGCCGATAACTTCAACAAAACATGATCATCTCATACAACAACTTATATCTCATCACGTCTTGACCATATCACATCACAACATGCCCTGCAAAAACAAGTTAGACGTCATCTACTTTGTTGTTGCAAGTTTTACGTGGCTGCTACGGGCTAAGCAAGAACCGTTCTTACCTACGCATCAAAACCACAACGATAGTTCGTCAAGTTAGTGCTATTTTAACCTTCGCAAGGTCCGGGCGTAGCCACACTCGGTTCAACTAAAGTTGGAGAAACTGACACCCGCCAGCCACCTGTGTGCAAAGCACGTCGGTAGAACCAGTCTCGCGTAAGCGTACGCGTAATGTCGGTCCGGGCCGCTTCATCCAACAATACCGCCGAACCAAAGTATGACATGCTGGTAAGCAGTATGACTTGTATCGCCCACAACTCACTTGTGTTCTACTCGTGCATATAACATCAACGCATAAAACCTAGGCTCGGATGCCACTGTTGGGGAACGTAGTAATTTCAAAAAAATTCCTACGCACACGCAAGATCATGGTGATGGTATAGCAACGAGAGGGGAGAGTGTTGTCCACGTACCCTCGTAGACCGTAAGCGGAAGCGTTAGCACAATGCGGTTGATGTAGTCGTACGTCTTCACGATCCGACCGATCCAAGCACCGAACGTACGGCACCTTCGAGTTCAGCACACGTTCAGCTCGATGACGATCTCCGGGCTCCGATCCAGCAAAGCTCCGGAGATGAGTTCCGTCAGCACAACGGCGTGGTGATGATGATGATGTTCTACCGGCGCAGGGCTTCGCCTAAACTCCGCGACGATATGACCGAGGTGGAATATGGTGGAGGGGGGCACCGCACACGGCTAAGGAAAGATTCGTAGATCAACTTGTGTTGTTGTGCCTAGAAGTGCCCCCGTGCCCCCGTATATAAAGGAGCAAGGGGGGAGGGGGCGGCCGGCCTAGTAGGGGCGCGCCAAGGGGAGTCCTACTCCCACCGGGAGTAGGACTCCCTCCTTCCTTGTTGGAGTAGGAGAAGGGAGAAAGAGGGGGAGAGGAGGAAGGAAAAGGGGGCCGCACCCCTTGTTCAATTCGGACCAGAGGGGGGCTGCGCACCTCCTTCCTTTCGGCCTCTCTCCTCTATTCCTGTATGGCCCAATAAGGCCCATATACTCCCCGGCGAATTCTCGTAACTCTCCGGTACTCCGAAAAATACCCGAATCACTCGGAACCTTTCCGAACTCCGAATATAGTCGTCCAATATATCGATCTTTACGTCTCGACCATTTCGAGACTCCTCGTCATGTCCCCGATCTCATCCGGGACTCCGAACTCCTTCGGTACATCAAAACTCATAAACTCATAATATAACTGTCATCGAAACCTTAAGCGTGCGGACCCTACGGGTTCGAGAACAATGTAGACATGACCTAGAACTATTCTCGATCAATAACCAATAGCGGAACCTGGATGCTCATATTGGCTCCCACATATTCTACGAAGATCTTTATCGGTCAAACGGCATAACAACATACGTTGTTCCCTTTGTCATCGGTATGTTACTTGCCCGAGATTCGATCGTCGGTATCCCAATACCTAGTTCAATCTCGTTACCGGCAAGTCTCTTTACTCGTTATGTAATGCATCATCCCGCAACTAACTCATTAGTCACATTGCTTGCAAGGCTTATAGTGATGTGCATTACCGAGAGGGCCCAGAGATATCTCTCCGACAATCGGAGTGACAAAACCTAATCTCGAAATACGCCAACCCAACATGTACCTTTGGAGACACCTGTAGTACTCCTTTATAATCACCCAGTTACGTTGTGATGTTTGGTAGCACCCAAAGTGTTCCTCCGGTAAACGGGAGTTGCATAATCTCATAGTTACAGGAACATGTATAAGTCATGAAGAAAGTAATAGCAACATACTAAATGATCAAGTGCTAGGCTAACGGAATGGGTCATGTCAATCACATCATTCTCCTAATGATGTGATCCCGTTAATCAAATGACAACACATGTCTATGGTTAGGAAACATAACCATCTTTGATTAACGAGCTAGTCAAGTAGAGGCATACTAGTGACGTTATGTTTGTCTTTGTATTCACACATGTATCATGTTTCCGGTTAATACAATTCTAGCATGAATAATAAACATTTATCATGAAATAAGGAAATAAATAATAACTTTATTATTGCCTCTAGGGCATATTTCCTTCAAAATTATCATCACGGAAGTGTCCACTTCCATGATGATAAATCACGCGTCACAGAAGTGCTTTCGTCAAGGGTGACCGACACGTGGCATCCACCGTAATGGAGCGCTGTTAAGCTATCAAGTCCGGTTTTGGATCCGATGACCCGTTAACAGCCCCGACCAATGGGGATTTTCCACGTGTAAAATCATCATTGGCTGGAGGAAACGTGTGTCGGCTCACCGTTGGGATAGATGTCATCCATTCATTGGACAGAAGGTGCCTATGATACGTTGACACGTGGCACGACCCAATAGAGGCCCATTCCTGTGAAAAGGCCGGCCCGTTTGACTTGTTCAAAAGGTGGCGGGCCGACCCATGAAAAGCCTGTTAACGGCATGTTCGCATATAGCCCATTTACAGCCCGCTAACCCAGGGCCTGTTACGACCTATCCGAATTAGGCCCAGTAGCATCATCTGGGCCGTCCAATATAATTCCAGCCCATTTTAACTTTCGGCCCATGTATGGCCGATGACGTCTTTCGGCCCATATGAGGCCCTTTGTAACTCTTGTCCCATTAATGGCCCGTGGTGAAACTGGCCCATAATGAAGAGTGTATCACTTTATACCCTTAACGACCCGTGGTGGAACTGTCCCGTAATGAACAGTGTATCACTTTATACCTATTAACGGCCCGTTATTCCATTGGGCCGTTTCCAGCCCATGTTATCTTTCGGCCTTCTCAGGGCCCATTTATTCTTGGGCTCATTGAGGGAGTCCTGGATTAGGGGGTATCCGGACAGCCAGACTGTATACATCATCCGGACTATTGAAGCGTGAAGATACAAGACTCAAGACTTCGGCCTGTGTCCGGATGGGACTCTCCTTTGCGTGGAAGGCAAGCTTGGCGATCCGGATATTGTGTTTCCTTCCTTGTAACCGACTCCATGTAAACCCTAGCCCTCTCCGATGTCTATATAAACCGGAGAGGTTGGTCCTTAGAAGGCCGATCACAATTGCAATCATACCATCATAGGCTAACTCTTAGGGTTTAGCCTCTATGATCTCGTGGTAGATCTACTCTTGTACTACACATATCTTCAATATTAATCAAGTAGGAAGTAGGGTTTTACCTCCATTGAGAGGGCCCGAACCTGGGTAAACATTGTGTCCCTCGCTTCCTGTTACCATCAGCCTAGACGCACAGATCGGGACCCCCTACCCGAGATCCGCTGGTTTTGACACCGACATTGGTGCTTTCATTGAGAGTTCCTCTATGTCGTCACTGCAGGGCTTGATGGCGCCTTCAATCATCAACAAGACGGTCCAGGGGGAGACTTTTCTCCCCGGACAGATCTTCGTGTTCGGCGGCTTCGCACTACGGGCCAATTCGCTTGGCCACCTGGAGCAGATTGACAGCTACACCCCTGGCCACCAGATCAGGTTCGGAAACGTGAACTACACGGCGGACATCCGCGGAGACTTGATCTTCGACGGATTCGGGCCCATGCCAGGAGCACCGGACAGTCACGATGAGCACGGCTTAGACCTGCAGTCAGACAAAGCTCGGAGTATCACCCTCGCAGTAGCCTCGGATCTTAATCCGGAGCGGGCTGCGCTACCTAAAGACGGAGGGCTGGACCCCGTCCCGCAGTCCGCACACTCATCAGCGGTGGAGCCGAGCACGGGTCTCACCTCTGCGGTGGCCTGTGACTTCGGACCCCCGGATGTTGGTTCCTGTCCGCGCACTCCCGAGCCAGTCGAGCCAGGTTGGGCTCCGGTAATGGAGTTCATTGCTGCGGATATCTTCCAGCACTCGCCCTTTGGCGACATGCTGAATTCATTAAAAACTCTCTCTTTGACAGAAAATTCCGGCCCGAACTATGTCCGGCTCGAGTGGGAAGCAGGCGACAAAGAAACTCGTTACCCACCCACCACCCACTTCATAGCCACGGTTGATGATTTAACCGACGTGCTTGACTTCGACTTCGAAGGCATCGACGGTATGGACGACGATGCAGGAGAAGATTCAGAATCTATGGGGTGCCGGACTTACGCCTCGTCACACGACATATACATGGTGGATACGCCCAAGGAGGACGACGGTGACAATCTGGAAGATAAAACCCATGGGCAAAAGCCAAAGCGACGGCGCAGACGCTGTTCCAAGTCCAGCAACAGTAAAAATAGCAGCAAGAGCGCCAGAAGGATCGATACTCCGGTCAACCCCGAAGGCAACAACGACCATACGGAACCAGCGATTGAGCAGGACGAACCAGGTCACGCCGAACACAGTTCAGAGCAGACGCCCGAGGACAATGATCCAGAGGGACGAGTTCATCAAACCGGCCCAGGACAAGAAGACAGTCCAGACGATGATGGATTCATCATTCCGGAAGAACGCGTGGAACGAGATAACCTCCATAGAAAGCTTATGGCCACAGTGAGAAGTCTGAAGAAGCAGAAGCAATGGCTCAAAGCCGCACAGGAAACACTCAACCGCAGATGGAATACAGTGCTAGACACTGAAGAAAGATATGGCGACGATCGCCATACAAAAAGCTATCCAAAACGCAAGCTACTGCCAGAATTCGACGACGAGGCCGTTCCACCAAAGACTAACACGACCAGGAGGCCCAATGTACCGCTCCACAACCGCAACAGAACGGCCACCGACGCCGTGCATGATCTACGTGAGCACCTGGATGAGAAGGCTAGCGCAGCTAGGTCCATCTACGGATCTAAAGGACACACCCCGGCGAGGGACTATGGTCACCAAAACGATTATACTAATCAATACCAGTTCGGAATAAACACCGGACACAACAACAGCCGACGGCATGCCACAACACGTCCAGATACAGAGGGGCTGCTCACCCCCTGTGCTTTACTGAAGAAGTACTGGACCATGAATTTCCACAGGGCTTTAAACCTGTGAACATAGAGGCATACGGCGGAACGACAGACCCAGGGGTCTGGATCGAGGACTTTATCCTGCATATACATATAGCTTGTGGGGATGACCTCCACGCCATCAAATACCTTCCCCTCAAACTAAAGGGACCAGCTCGTCACTAGTTGAAAAGCCTCCCCGAAAATTCAATTGGGAGTTGGGAGGAACTCGAAGACGCTTTCTGTCACGGCCGGTTTTCCAATAAAAATATTTATTGATAAACCAGTCTTTTGAGTCCAGTATGAGAGAAATCCTCCTCACTGGTAGACAATTTCTTGATACAATAAGCCAGTAGCATAAAATATATTACAGGGTTGAACTGGGTCGCTCAACCAAATTATTACAAGCACGCCAATAATCATACATAATGGCGGACAGGACACAGTGGTGTGGAGACATACTACTGACTCATGGATAGGTTGGTGGTGGAAAAGCACATCGGGAAGGGAAATACAAGACTCTAAGAATATCATTTCATCAAACGTCGAGGTGAGGCTCGATAAATTTATTTGGTAGCGGAAGCGGATATAAAACAGTGGCCAAATCCAGGGTCGCACGAGACTGACTGGGACTCCTCTAAGTGTCGGACTCGCTATCGAACTCTTCATCCATGAGATCGCCTTCATCAGCATCTGGCCAAATCAACAAGCCAGTGAGTACTTTGAAAGTACTCGCAAGACAGTTCAGACGTAAGATATAACAAATGCATGCATGGATGCAACATGATTAATTCCTTAATGCACAATAAATAAAATTGGCATAACGGGTAAGTAAAAAGGGAAACGGCGGTAGTCCGCCTGAAATTCCACAGAGCATAAATAAGGACCGATCGGGTGTCTGAAGCGACGCCTCGAAAGGTGAACAAATAAAAATAAGGAAATGATGCCACAGTCGGGCATCTTAGCGACACAACATAAAGGGCTTTAAAAGAAATGCCACGGTCAGACGTCTGAGCGACATCGCAGAAAGGGCTTTAAAAGAAATGCCACAGTCGGACGTCTGAGCGACATCGCAGAAAGGGCTTTAAAAGAAATGCCACAGTCGGACGTCTGAGCGACATCGCAGAAAGGGCTTTAAATTCACCAGTAAACAATACTCATAA